>NW_021259257.1:0-2187 GCF_002162155.2 Triticum dicoccoides | reverse complement strand
ACGAGAACTCATCTGTTACTCTGGCACTTCATTTTTTTAAACTTATTTGAACTCCAGACTTTTTTTGCGTTCAGTATGCAGCATTCAAAGCGACGTCATCAATTTCCAACATGTTCTGCCATCAGTTGTTTTTTAGTCATTTACCAATTTGTTTAGAGAGCTAAATGACCGTGAAACAGTAAATCACAATAAATGAAACTCTGAAAATGTTGAAACTTGGCATGGCATCATCATTTCACCCACATAGCATGTGCAAAAGAGTAGAGTGTCACGGCAAAAACTGGACGTACTTTGTGTACAAACTGGACAATCTCTTTCGGAGTATCAGGGTTTCGGACGAGAACTCATCTGTTACACGGGGAAAAAATGCGTTTTCTATTTTTTTTCACGAGAAGCACGGTTTTGCTTCCGCGAGAGGCACGGTTGTGCTTTCGCGAGAGGCACGGGCGTGCCTCTTTAGGAAGGGGAAAACGCGTTTTCTGTTTTTTTTCTTTCACGAGAAGCATGGTTTTGCTTGCGCGAGAGGCACGGTTGTGCTTTCGCGAGAGGCACGGGCGTGCCTCTTTCGAAAAGGAAAAAAACACGTTTTTTGTTTTTTTTTTCTTTCGCGAGAGGCACGGTTTTGCTTCCGTGAGAGGCATGGTTGTGATTTCGTCAGAGGCATGGGCGTGCCTCTTTCGGAAAGGGAAAAAACCCGTGTTCCCGGTTCGTTTTTTTCATCGGTTTTTTTCGTCCAGTTTTTTTCGTGAAAAAAAAGTTCGTCAAAACCTATCAACAAGGGATCTAGTTTTGAGGATCTCGGCGCGGGGAATCCAACGGTGAAAGCGGTTCGAGATTTAGACGCACGGTTTAAGAGATAAAACATTTTGAATAAACAGATCTACGAAAAAAGGAAAACACCCAGGTTGCGACAAGTGGCGCACATACAGCGCGCCACTTGTCGCAGCCTCGGAATGTTGGAGTGATCTCCGCAAAGAGTACTCCTTAATTAATGATTTCACCGAAACAAAGGGGCCCATCCCGTAGTACACTTAATTCTCAAGGCCCATGCGTATTAAAAAACTAGAAGGAGGCCCAGGCTCATGTTTGACTCGCATAGAGAGAGATGCTGGAGCATACGTACGCACCAGGACGCATCGCCTTGGCTAAAGAAAAAAAAGCGTGCGGATAAGGAATTTCTCAAAAAGTCGTGAGTTTCTTTTCCCTAGCGCAAGGCTAGGGTTTTTCTCTCCTCCGGCGACGCCATCGCCGAGAGTGGTTCCTGCCCGGTCGATCGTTATCCCTTACCTGTCTCCGTTCACCACGGCGGGCGGTGCCTGGGGTACGGTTTCAGTGTCTACTTGGGTCTGCTCCAATAAGCGATCTGATGTAGAGGGGAGAAGGAAGTGGATCTGCTGATCCAGTTGACAAGTTGCTAGAGAAGTTGCATCTGCATGAAGAAGAGGATGAGGGTTTCTCTGGGAAGAGGTAGCTAAACCGCCAGCCCGTGCAAAGTGGCTAGCGATCGCGAAGGTACACACCATCAGAGGTTTCAGCCCAAGCACTCTATATGCAGATATGCGATCAGCTTGGAACCCGGCAAAGGAGGTGATTTGGAGGCGGGTGGATGACAACTTGTTCAGTGCAATTTGGCTACCCGGGGGATTGGAATAAGGCTATGGTCATGGGGCCTTGGTTTTTCCGCAATCAAGCGGTGCTGATGGAGGAGTATGATGGTTTCGGTAACCCTAGATCGGTTTTTCTGGAAAAGCTCACTGTCTGGGCGCAAGTGCACAAACTCCTTGATAACTATCTGCATGAACAGATCGTAAGGGGCATGTGCAGGACTATCGGGGAAGTGAAGGAAGTTCAACTCAGACTACCTGCTAGTTTTGTGGGCGAACTCGCAGGGTCAAAGTGAGCATGAAAGTGGACAAGAAGCTGACCTGGTTTGTATCCATGACGAAGGATGGGAAGAGAGAGTGGTACCGAGTAAAATATGAAAATTTACCGATGTTCTGTGGAGTTTGTGGTCTACTAGGACACTGGTATGAAGAATGTGGCAATGGAGAGCATGATGTGGACAAGATGGAGTGGGGGATTTCATATTGGCAGATGGAGGCCGTGGCAGAGGAAGAGGAAGATCAAGGGGACGGGGCTTTAGTGGCCATTCGGGCTCAAGTGAAAACCCTCTGGATAGGGGTGGAC
>NW_021259256.1:0-1848 GCF_002162155.2 Triticum dicoccoides | reverse complement strand
AAGGTTCATTGTTGTCTAACAACATGATTTCCAGGACAGGGTTGCCGTACCACTCTGGTGCGGAACGTGTCCTTGTGGACCTACGAAGTTCAGCAGTAACTTGATCCGAAGTACCTTGATCATTATCATGGTTTTCCTCTTCAGTTGGTGTGGGCATCACAGGAACGGTTTCCTGTGCTGCGTCACTATCCCGCTCAAGAGGTAGTACTTCATCGAGTTCTACTTTTCTCCCACTTACTTCTTTCGAGAGAAACTCTTTTTCCAGAAAGCATCCGTTCTTGGCAACAAAGATCTTGCCTTCGGATCTTAAGTAGAAGGTATACCCTACAGTTTCCTTAGGGTATCCTATGAATACGCATTTTTCCGACTTGGGTTCGAGCTTTTCAGGTTGAAGTTTCTTGACATAAGCTTCGCATCCCCAAACTTTTAGAAACGACAACTTAGGTTTCTTTCCAAACCATAATTCATACGGTGTCGTCTCAATGGATTTAGACGGTGCCCTATTTAAAGTGAATGTAGCTGTCTCTAGAGCGTATCCCCAAAATGATAGCGGTAAATCGGTAAGAGACATCATAGACCGCACCATATCCAATAGAGTGCGATTACGACGTTCGGACACACCGTTTCGCTGAGGTGTTCCAGGCGGCGTGAGCTGTGAAACGATTCCACATTTCTTTAAGTGTGTACCAAAATCGTGACTTAAGTATTCTCCTCCACGATCTGATCGTAAGAATTTTATCTTTCGGTCACGTTGATTCTCCACCTCATTCTGAAATTCCTTGAACTTTTCAAAGGTCTCAGACTTGTGTTTCATTAAGTAGACATACCCATATCTACTCAAGTCATCCGTGAGAGTGAGAACATAATGATATCCTCCGCGAGCCTCAACGCTCATTGGACCGCACACATCGGTATGTATGATTTCCAACAAGTTGGTTGCTCGCTCCATTGTTCCGGAGAACGGAGTCTTGGTCATTTTGCCCAAGAGGCATGGTTCACACGTGTCAAACGATTCATAATCAAGAGACTCTAAAAGTCCATCGGCATGGAGCTTCTTCATGCGCTTGACACCAATGTGACCAAGGCGGCAGTGCCACAAGTATGTGGGACTATCGTTATCAACTTTAAATCTTTTGGCATCTACACTATGAACATGTGTAATATTACGCTCGAGATTCATTAATAATAAACCATTGACCATCGGAGCATGACCATAAAACATATCTCTCATATAAATCGAACAACCATTATTCTCAGACTTAAATGAGTAGCCATCTCGTATTAAACGAGATCCTGATACAATGTTCATGCTCAAACTTGGCACTAAATAACAATTATTAAGGTTCAAAACTAATCCCGTAGGTAAATGTAGAGGCAGCGTGCCGACGGCGATCATATCGACTCTGGAACCATTCCCGACGCGCATCGTCACCTCGTCCTTTGCCAGTCTCCGTTTATTCCGCAGCTCCTGCTGTGAGTTACAAATATGAGCAATGGCACCGGTATCAAATACCCAGGAGTTACTACGATTACTGGTAAGGTACACATCAATCACATGTATATCAAATATACCTTTGGTGTTGCCGGCCTTCTTATCCGCTAAGTATTTGGGGCAGTTCCGCTTCCAGTGACCCTTCCCCTTGCAATAAAAGCACTCAGTCTCAGGCTTGGGTCCATTCTTTGACTTCTTCCCGGTAACTGGCTTACCAGGCGCGGCAACATCTTTGCCGTCCTTCTTGAAGTTCTTCTTACCCTTGCCCTTCTTGAACTTAGTGGTCTTATTGACCATCAACACTTGATGTTCTTTCTTGATTTCAGCCTCTGCTGACTTCAGCATCGAGAACACTT
>NW_021259255.1:0-1024 GCF_002162155.2 Triticum dicoccoides | reverse complement strand
ATCAAAATAGAGGTTGCGGAGATGCATTGGTCTGTAGAAGACAAGTGCTTTAACTTGTCCGAGAAATGGAATCAAAGGGGAACAACCATGTTCAGAACCACGGTTGCAAAGGACCAAACATAGATACCATATGAACTTATAACAAGGGGATTATTATTATCACAAGAAGCTTCCATGATAAGTTTCACATCGGGTCCATGGGCATGAACACAAAGTTCAAGGTCGACTCCCACTTCTTCAATGCATAACCTTTCATTCACTCCTCGTTTTTCGAAGAAATTGTAGTGCAGAGGATTTATCTGCCGAAGTACCAGTAGAGTAAGACTCGTGAGAACTCTCGGGTTCACACGGATTATGGAAGGCATAAGTTCAACCCATCGGGGCATTTTTACGAATCTATACAACCATCAACCAAGCAAAGATACGAGTTCAAAAGCAGAGTATCGGAGTCAAAGTAGATGATACAATTTACCGAAGGTGTTATGTATCAGGGAAAAACTCACAAGACTTTGGATGTGAAGGACACAGTCGGATAACAACCCAGCAATGGATCTGGCGATTCACGACAGAGTTGATGTGATTATCGGTAATCAATCAGATGAAGAAGGGGATGCAAAGGCATTGGCTTATAGAAACGTCTGAATGATTCGATGCTTGGGTACAAAGGAATTATGATTTCAAGACGAAGGATCGGAAGCAGAGGCTCTGATCAAAAGATGATAAGTTGAAAAGACTTAGAGGTGCACCTGATCAAATCTTGATTGGGCAAGAACCAGCTCATAACCGGAGCGATGTCGGAGACGGAAAGAAAATTTCCAAGGATTAATTGGTGATTGCCAGTATTCGCTCACACGTTGAATCCATAAGAACAGAAGTACAACCACAAAGAATTTTAAAGGATATTGCTCGACATACGGAACTAATCGTAGTGCAAGCAGGCAAGGAGAATCAAGAGCAATAGGCTGCAGAGGATTTTCGGAAGATCACATAGTATTTCGAAGAATTTTGTGAATCACACGAACAA
>NW_021259254.1:0-2483 GCF_002162155.2 Triticum dicoccoides | reverse complement strand
TACGTTCACACTCAGTTTCAGCTCCCCATCCTTGCGCTCCAAACAGACAATGGGCGCGAGTTCGATAACCACACCGTCCGTGCTCTACTTGCTCGTCACGGCACCCACTTCCGCCTCTCGTGCCCCTACACTAGCCGGCAAAATGGCAAGGCTGAGCGTACCCTCCGAACTCTCAACGACGGCGTCCGCGCACTCCTCTTTCATGCTTCCATGCCGCCGCGCTTCTGGGCCGAAGCTCTCAGCACTTCCACATACTTGCTCAACCGCCGGCCATGTCACTCCACTGCGCCGCGGTCACCACACGAGATGCTTTTAGGCGTGCCACCCGACTACTCCCTCCTTCGTGTCTTTGGTTGCCTCTGCTTCCCAACCTCACCTCGACCTCGCGCCACAAACTTGATCGCCGATCCACCGCGTGCATCTTCCTTGCGTACACCCCAGACCACTGCGGCTACCGGTGTTTCGATCCTGTCTCTCGCCGCGTTTTCACTTCCCGGCATGTGGTTTTCCACGAGGACGTGTTCCCTTTCGCCTCGACGTCGGACGCCGAGTCAGCACCTCCTCCTGCGGCTCGTATTTCACCAACTGTTGTGCAGGTGCCCACTCCCCCTTGCGTTCGTGCGCTGCCCGTTGCTTCGGACACGGCGGACATGCCCGTGCAGCATTCAGGCTCGCCCGCCGAGGGCTCGGCGGTCCACTCCAGTGGCTCCCGTCCCAGCGCGCCGTCCTCAGCTTCCCATACGGGCCCTAGGTCGGCCAACGACGGCTCCACCACGTGCACCTCTTCGTCAGGCACCTCTTCTTCGAGCACGGACACCTCCGGTCCACCGGTCGTCGCGCCCCCACCGCCACCACCAACGCGCGCTGTCACCCGCGCCCAGCTTGGGATATTTCGGCCTAACCCGAAGTACTATGATGCCGCTGCTGCCACCACAACGGAGATCTCGCCGGTACCCAACTCGGTTCGTGTGGCGGTGCGTGACCCCAACTGGCTCGCCGCCATGCGGGCTGAGCACGATGCACTTGTTCGCAACCGAACATGGACGCTGGTGCCTCGGCCTCCTGGTGCCAACCTCATCACCGGCAAATGGCTCTTCAAGCACAAGATGAACACCGACGGCACGCTGGAGCGGTACAAGGCCAGGTGGGTCGTGCGCGGCTTTCGCCAGCGCGCCGGCATCGACTACGGTGAGACGTTCTCTCCCGTCGTCATGCCAGCAACGATTCGCATGGTGCTCACCCTCGCTGCATCTCGCGGCTGGCCGGTGCACCAACTTGACTTCTCCAACGCCTTCCTCCATGGCACACTCGCCGAGGAGGTCTACTGCCTTCAACCTGCCGGCTTCGTCGACCCCGAGCGCCCTCACCATGTCTGCAGGCTCTCCAAGTCGCTGTACGGGCTGAAACAGGCCCCGCGTGCCTGGTTCCTCTGCTTTGCCGGCTTCCTCGCAACTGTGGGCTTCGTGGCCACCCACTCCGACTCGTCGCTGTTCGTCTACCATCGCGGCATGGACACGGCGTTCCTCCTCCTCTATGTGGATGACATCATGCTCACCGCCTCGTCTGCGGCTGTTCTCGAGCGCGTCGTCGCCCAGCTCACTGGTGAATTTGCGATGGAGGACCTCGGCGATCTCCACTTCTTCCTCGGCATTCGTGTGGCACGCACGGCGGCCGGCTTTTTTCTGTGCCAAAAACAGTAGGCGGAAGAGCTTGTCGATCGCGCCGGCATGGAAGCCTGCCGTCCTTCCCCAACGCCCATTGACACCAAGGCCAAGCTGCCCGCGGCTGATGGCCCTCGTGTGGACGACCCGTCCACCTACCGAAGCATTGCTGGAGGCCTGCAGTACCTCACCATCACCCGCCCCGAGCTCGCCTACGCCGTCCAACAGGCCTGCCTGCACATGCATGACCCGCGCGAGTGCCATCTCGCTTTGGTCAAGCGGGTGCTGCGGTACGTGCGCGGCACAACATCCCTCGGTCTCCATCTCCGCGCCTCGGCCACACTCCATGTACGTAACTTCACCGATGCTGACTGGGCGGGCTGCCCCAACACACGCCGTTCCACGTCCGGCTTCATCGTCTACCTTGGCGACGCGCTCGTCTCCCGGTCCTCCAAGCGCCAAGCGACGGTATCCCGCTCCAGTGCGGAGGCCGAATACCGCGGCATCGCCAACACCGTCGTCGAGTGTGTCTGGCTCCGTCAACTACTCGGCGAGCTCCTGGCTCCAGTGCACAAGGCCACGCTGGTGTTCTGCGACAACGTGTCCGCTGTCTACCTCTCCGCCAACCCAGTGCACCACCGCCGGACGAAGCACGTGGAGCTCGACATCCACTTCGTTCGCGAGCGCGTGGCATTGGGCCAATTCCGCGTCCGTCACATCCCCACTCGGCAGCAGCTCACCGACATCATGACCAAAGGCTTGCCCTCGGACGTTTTCTCTGAGTTCAGGTCCAGTCTTTGCGTCGCCGGTGACGATGTCACG
>NW_021259253.1:0-1648 GCF_002162155.2 Triticum dicoccoides | reverse complement strand
CATGCATGTGTTAGAGAGAGCGATAGATCGACCTACTCCTACAGAGAGATGGTGTGTAGTGTACGACTTTAGCCACGAGAGTCAGTGCATCCTCTCGTTTCCGGGCGTGTCTGGTAGGGACATGCGGACAGCTGCCATGCTCGCTCCTAACCAGCCTGGCCCACCCAAAGCCCCTCCATCACCCGCGCGCGCTTCCCGCCCGAAACGGTCAGTGCTGCTCCAAAGAATCGGTGCCGCATTCATGTCCGGATAGAGCGGACACGACATCTCATTGGCGCAAGAGTGATGGTTGCTTCGTCCGTCCAACTTACTGCTGGGTCTATGTGATTTGATGGGTCATTGGTCTTTATTACTGAGGTGGTAGGACTTCTGGATGTCCCACACTTTCGGCGAAAGGAGGTACTACTAGATTACAATTTTCTCCATTCTTACAGCGGAGGAGTGCAAGAGCAGTGAAAACACGCAGGCTCAGTGATTACATGGCCCACCTCACACTATCACCATATTTTCTGGACACCGTGCGACACCTAACTCTTTACATAGTACTCCCTCCGTTCCTAAATACTAGATGAGTCCCCGCGCGTTGCCGCGGAACAGTTGTATATCTCTCTGCATAAAATTATCGATTTCATAGAACTAAAAAAACTCTATAACCGCATGAAAAATGTGGTAGCCAAACTAAAAAAACTCCCATCATCATTTAGATCATCCCACATAAGGAAAAAAGATCAGCCAACTCCTACTGTATAATGGGATTATATTTTTCTTTTTGACATGTTAATGGGACTTAAAAGCTCACTTACATGCATACTACCGGTGCATGCTTGCGTGCAGACATGTTGATGTGATTTAAAACCCACTCACATGCATGCCATGGTATTTTTCCATGCTTGCATGTGGCTTAGTGCGGAGCCTCTCAACGTCTAGATCAGACGTCTATTATGGACTGATTTAGTTCATCTAACGGCTACATTAATTTTGATGATGTGGCTCAAGGAGAGGATAGAGAATTCCTAGTAGTGGGGGCTAGCCATTACTAGTAGATAAGTCTTTGAATAGATTCCACTAGGTGAACTACATACAGAACAAAATGAATGAATCTACACTTAAAATGCATGTATATACATCCACATGTGGTTCATGGTGAAATCTCTACAAAGACTTATATTTAGGAACGGAGGAAGTACTAGTATAGTATGTACTGTAATTTATCAGCGAGATAAATTTGTACAATGCTATGAAGCTTCCACCTTCTATTACATGTATCTTGCGTCCAAGGTTGCCCATTGCAACATTTCATCAAATACAAAGGAGATTAACATGCATGCTATTGCATCTCAATAATTGACATATCATAGAAAATATGTACTCCCTCCGTTCCAAAATAAGTGTCCCAACTTTATGCAAACTTTAGTACAAAGTTGTACTACTACTAAAGTTGACACTTATTTTGGAACAGAGGCAGCTAAAGAAAAAAAGATCCATGCAGTCCCTAGCCCTTGAACCATGAACCCTAACCAGGCTTCAATTTGCTTGCAACATTCGAGCTTCCTAAGAAATGAAGTTTGCAGCCTTTTGACCATCGGATCATTTTGGGCAGTTTCACCAAAATCGAGATGAGCATCCCTGTGGCAAAGAAATTGAAGAA
>NW_021259252.1:0-1344 GCF_002162155.2 Triticum dicoccoides | reverse complement strand
GTTGCATCATATACAACTCTTCTTCCAGAAATCCATTCAGGAATGCAGTTTTGACATCCATTTGCCAAATTTCATAATCATAAAATGCGGCAATTGCTAACATGATTCGGACGGACTTAAGCATCGCTACGGGTGAGAAGGTCTCATCGTAGTCAATCCCTTGAACTTGCCGAAAACCTTTTGCGACAAGTCGAGCTTTGTAGACAGTAACATTACCATCAGCGTCAGTCTTCTTCTTAAAGATCCATTTATTCTCAATTGCTTGCCGATCATCGGGCAAGTCAACCAAAGTCCATACTTTGTTCTCATACATGGATCCCATCTCAGATTTCATGGCTTCAAGCCACTTTGCGGAATCTGGGCTCACCATCGCTTCTTCATAGTTCGTAGGTTCATCATGATCTAGTAGCATGACCTCCAGAACAGGATTACCGTACCACTCTGGTGCGGATCTTACACTGGTTGATCTACGAGGTTCAGCAGTATCTTGATCTGAAGTTTCATGATCATTATCATTGGCTTCCTCACTAACTGGTGTAGGTGTCACTGAAACAGTTTTCTGTGATGAACTACTTTCTAGTAAGGGAGCGGGTACAGTTACCTCGTCAAGTTCTACTTTCCTCCCACTCACTTCTTTCGAGAGAAACTCCTTCTCTAGAAATGATCCATTCTTAGCAACGAATGTCTTGCCTTCGGATCTGTGATAGAAGGTGTACCCAACAGTTTCCTTTGGGTATCCTATGAAGACACATTTCTCCGATTTGGGTTCGAGCTTATCAGGTTGAAGCCTTTTCACATAAGCATCGCAGCCCCAAACTTTAAGAAACGACAACTTTGGTTTCTTGCCAAACCACCGTTCATAAGGCGTCGTCTCAACGGATTTTGATGGTGCTCTATTTAACGTGAATGCGGCCGTCTCTAAAGCATATCCCCAAAAAGATAGCGGTAAATCAGTAAGAGACATCATAGATCGCACCATATCTAGTAAAGTACGATTACGACGTTCGGACACACCATTACGCTGTGGTGTTCCGGGTGGCGTGAGTTGCGAAACTATTCCACAGTTTTTCAAATGTACACCAAACTCGTAACTCAAATATTCTCCTCCACGATCAGATCGTAGAAACTTTATTTTCTTGTTACGATGATTTTCAACTTCACTCTGAAATTCTTTGAACTTTTCAAATGTTTCAGACTTATGTTTCATTAAGTAGATATACCCATATCTGCTTAAATCATCTGTGAAGGTGAGAAAATAACGATATCCGCCACGAGCCTCAATATTCATCGGGCCACATACATCGGTATGTATGATTTCCAACAAATCTGTTGCTCTCTCCATAG
>NW_021259251.1:0-2089 GCF_002162155.2 Triticum dicoccoides | reverse complement strand
AATCAGTAGTACCTTATAAGTTTGATGGATACAAGCCTAGTTCAGTTCTACTACCACATTATGTTGTTAGAATGGATTCAGAACTTTGATATGATGATGTTGAGTGTGTATGTAATCCTTTGTCAAATGTCTCAAAATCCTTCTTGAGCATTTACAGCTGTTATGCTGCCGAAATTTTGCTAGAAATTCTAATGCCCTTGCATTATGATTGTGCTTTCAGATGGCCACTCGCGACCTCAATCAAGTGGTTCGCCTGACTCGATGCCTAGATGTACCCGGCCATACTGCCAAGTTGGTCAGGGTAATGACTGAGGCTGGATACCGCTGGTATCCTGAGTACACGGTCGAAGAGCAATTCCGAGACTTTAATCAAAGCCAGTATCTCTGCATTGTCAGGATATTTCCATCTTATCCTGGATCCACCGAGCCTCTTCACTGCTCCTATGGACTCGGGGTTACTATTGAGATGGTTGTGCAGGACGCCGCCTACTCTATCATGACCATTATGCGAGTCAGGTCTGGTCTATTTCGGGACTCTGATTTCCGGTACATGCCAGGATCACTTCCGGGAGCACAAGGGTATCTCCAGGCTATCTATGCTGACCCCACTCAGGAGGATTCACGGACTCGCACCACTGCTGAGATGCTCGAGGATAAGGACCGTGAAAATCGGGCCTTGAGGTTAGAGCTCTTCAATACCCGTGCTGACCACTGGGCCACTTTGACTCGGTTTGCACCGGCGGTGCAAGCTGGATATTCGGATATGCGCGATCTCTATCCTGTGAGATCTGCTCTGCCGGACGTGATGGTTTGGCGTGATGTAGGAGGCATCACCCCACCTCGCGATCCCCGCAGGTCACCGTCTGTTGGTCCAAGACCTCATCCTAGCCCCTATGGTCCACAAGCTCCGCGAGACCGTCTGTTTCCGGATGATCATGTTGAGCTTCCAGGCTATGGAGGTGACTTCTACGAGGACTACTACGGATCGGTCTGAGTTAGTGGTAGTATCACTAGTTCGCACTAGCTGTGTCGTCTATCGTCCCGCGTGACTCGTGGGATATGACCTAGTTTGTACTCTTTCCGGAGGTGTAGAAAAATAATGTATAGGAGCTTGGGATGCCTCCGATGAGATGTAATCCTTTTCTCACCGTAATAGTACTTTGTTTGGTCTTGTACTAAACCCTGTATGGTGTGTATGACGATGGAATAAAGGAAGCAGTTTCTGTATCTACCATGTCATACGAATGATCATCTTGCATTTCGAGTTATTCCTTACATTCTGTATCCTATGTCGGAATTTTATCATTCTGACTAAATCATTGTCTTGTTTACCTAGGATGGTCAACACGCGCGCTAACCCTGCTTCTCAAGAGCAGGCCGAAGGCAGTGAAGGCAGGAATGAAAATCTGCCTCATCCTCCTTCCCTAGCCGAGGTTATGATGGAAGCTGAGAGAAACAAGCGGGAGACCAACCGTTTGTTGGAGCGTATTGAACAGAACACAGCACACCATCAGAGGACTAACGTGGTGTCACTCAGTGATTTTATCAAATTACATCCACCCACGTTCCACCACTCCGTCGAGCCTCTCGACGCTGATGACTGGCTTCGCAGTATCTCTCACAAACTGCGTTCCGCGCTGGTAGCGGAGGCTGACAAGGTCACCTTTGCTGGATATCATCTTGAAGGCCCCGCCAGTCTATGGTGGGAAAATTATGGAGCTATGCGCCCAGCGGGCCATGTCACTACTTGGGCTGAATTCAGCGAGGCTTTCCGTGAACATCACATTCCGGAGGGTCTCATGGACCGTAAACGTGAAGAATTTTGCAGTTTCACCCAAGGCCGACTTTCTGTGGATGTTTACAGCAGGGAGTTTGGTAATCTCGCACGATATGCAACCGAGGAAGTTTCTACCGACGCCAAGAAGCAAGCAAGGTTCCGTAAGGGCCTTAGTCCTGAGCTTCGCCGCGACCTCCGTCTGCATGAGTGCACATCTTTTCAGAAACTTGTCAACAAAGCCATCAGTGCTGAAACTGGTCAGACTGACTATGACGCAACACGCAAGCATGGCCGTGACATGGGTTCCTCATC
>NW_021259250.1:0-911 GCF_002162155.2 Triticum dicoccoides | reverse complement strand
GAACCAGCATCTACGGCAGTTGATCCTTAAGGAGGCTCATGAATCTCCTCTCACTATTCATCCCGGTAGTACTAAGATGTATCAGGACCTACGCCAGAGGTTCTGGTGGACTAGGATGAAGAGAGAAATTGCTCAGTATATTGCTAACTGCGACGTCTGTCGTCGTGTAAAAGCAGAGCATCAACGGCCTGCTGGCACCCTTCAACCCCTAGCTATTCCTGAATGGAAATGGGATAAAATTGGTATGGATTTCATTACCGGTTTTCCCAGGACCAAGAGAGGGAATAATGCTATCTTTGTCGTTGTCGATCGTCTTTCCAAAGTAGCCCATTTCTTACCTGTTCATGAGAGTATAACCGCCAGTCAATTGGCAGACTTATACATCTCCCGAATAGTGTCCCTCCATGGTGTTCCTTTGGAAATTAACTCGGATCGAGGAAGTCTTTTCACCTCTCGATTTTGGGAAAGTTTCCAAAATGCTATGGGAACCCGTCTCTCCTTTAGCACCGCCTTCCACCCTCAGTCGAGCGGTCAAGTGGAACGCGTCAACCAAATTCTAGAAGACATGCTTCGAGCCTCTGTTATCTCATTCGGAATGGACTGGGAGAAGTGCCTTCCGTTCGCCGAATTCGCTTACAACAACAGCTATCAATCTAGCTTGGGTAAAGCCCCTTTTGAAGTTCTCTATGGACGACGATGTCGAACACCCCTTAACTGGTCAGAGACCGGGGAAAGACAATTCTTTGGCCCGGATATGATTCAGGAAGCAGAAGAACAAGTTCGTATCGTTCGTGAAAAGTTGAAAACAGCCCAATCCCGTCAAAAGAGTCAATATGACCGAAAACATAAGGCTATGACTTTCGAGGTTGACGAGAAGGCTTATCTTCGGGTCACCCCTCTGAAGGGAACCC
>NW_021259249.1:0-1672 GCF_002162155.2 Triticum dicoccoides | reverse complement strand
TAGCTTTTATTTCGAGTTTACTAACACTTAGCAACCGAACCGGTATCTAATACCCTGGTGCTACTAGGAGTACTAGTAAAGTACACATCAACACAATGTATATCCAATATACTTCTATTGACCTTGCCATCCTTCTTATCTACCAAGTATCTAGGGTAATTCTGCTCCAGTGGCTGTTCCCTTTATCACAGAAGCACTTAGTCTCGGGTTTGGGTTCAACCTTGGGTTTCTTCACTAGAGCAGCAGCTGAATTGCCGTTTCATGAAGCATCCCTTTTTGCCCTTGCCCTTCTTGAAACTAGTGGTTTTACTAACCATCAACGATTGATGCTCCCTTTTGATTTCTACTTTTGTGGTGTCAAACATCGCGAATATCTCAAGGATCATCATATATGTCCCTGATATATTATAGTTCATCACGAAGCTCTAGTAGCTTGGTGGTAATGACTTCGGAGAAACATCACTATCTCATTTGCAAGATCAACTCCCACTTGATTCAAATGATTGTTGTACTCAGACAATCTGAGCACAAGATCAACAATTGAGCTTTTCTCCCTTAGTTTGCAGGCTAAGAAAATCGTCGGAGGTCTTATACCTCTTGACGTGGGCACGAGCCTGAAATCCCAATTTCAGCCCTCAAAACATCTCATATGTTTCGCGACGTTTCAAAACCGTCTTCGGTGCCTCAACTCTAAACCGTTTAACTGAACTATCACATAGTTATCAAAATGTGTATGTCAGATGTGCGCAACATCCACAGACGACGTTTGAGGTTCAGCACACTGAGCGGTGCATTAAGGACATAAGCCTTCTATGAAGCAATGAGGACAATCCTCAGTTTACGGACCTAGTCTGCATAATTGCTACTATCAACTTTCAACTAAATTTTCTCTAGGAACATATCTAAACAGTAGAACTGAAGCGCGAGCTACGACATAATTTGCGAAGACCTTTTGACTATGTTCAGGATAATTAAGTTCATCTTCTGAACTCCCACTCAGATAGACATCCCTCTAGTCATCTAAGTGATTACATGATCCGAGTCAACTAGGCCGTGTCCGATCATCACGTGAGACGGACTAGTCATCATCGGTGAACATCTTCATGTTGATCGTATCTACCATACGACTCATGCTCGACCTTTCAGTCTCTTTTGTTCCGAGGCCATGTCTGTACATGCTAGGCTCATCAAGTCAACCTAAGTGTTTCGCATGTGTAAATCTGTCTTACACCCGTTGTATGTGAACGTTAGAATCTAACACCCGATCATCACGTGGTGCTTCGAAACAACAAACTGTCGCAACGGTGCACAGTTAGGGGGAACACTTTCTTGAAATTATTATGAGGGATCATCTTATTTACTACCGTCGTTCTAAGTAAACAAGATGCATAAACATGATAAACATCACATGCAATCAAATAGTGACATGATATGGCCATCATCACTTTGCTCCTCTTGATCTCCATCTTCGGGGCTCCATGATCATCATCGTCACTGGCATGACACCATGATCTCCATCATCATGATCTCTATCATCGTGTCTTCATGAAGTTGTCTCGTCAACTATTACTTCTACTACTACAGCTAACAGTTAGCAATAAAGTAAAGTAATTACATGACGTTTATGTTGACACGCAGGTCATAAATAAATTAAGACAACTCCTATGGCTCC
>NW_021259248.1:15730-18446 GCF_002162155.2 Triticum dicoccoides | reverse complement strand
GTTACAGTAGAAAAACAGGTATGCGAATCAGTATTTAATCCATTGATCCATGGACAAGTGGATGGTTCCCTGTCCGACAAAGCATGCATTGACTCGACCATGTCGCATTATTCAAAAACCGATACCATGGTATTGGCTTTTCATAGTTTAACACAACATAGTAGAAACTGCAGGTTCATTATTTAGGGAAACCATGTATTTCTCATGGTGTGAACATAATATCCTGCCATAAGGGTCTGGTCGTGTATAATTTCCTTGATCTTGCCGTCAAATTAGCACAAGTCTTAATGTAATAGGTCTCTAGCTAGCTTGGTCTTGATATTCTTCATAGACAGCTATTGGTATGCAGATGATATAAATAACTGTCATGGCGCAATTTTGTTGATTTGACTAGATGATGTGTATATATATGGTAGATGTTTCCTTGGTCATCAGAGTAAAATTTAATTTCTCAACACATCAAGTCTAGCCTTTTACATGTAGAATTTGGACGATATACGTTCATGATTATTAATTGGTCAATTAGGGTTTGTCAATGTTGCTATCTTAGCAATGCCCCACAGAATAATTATTGTTGGATGAGAGAGAAATGAGAAATATTTGCCTTCTCTTAGCTAAGAGATGATCTTTCACTTAGAAAGATAAGATAGTTCCATCTGTTGTAAAAGATGGCATTTTTAGCTATATATATTTCTAGTTCAGTTTTAATCTTTCCACAATTTTAGGAGCATGAAACATTAACTGCCAGATATAACACTAAGAGATAATTCATTGTACAATATGTTTCTATATCTAAATGACATACATGATGTAAGATGAGACAATCGGGGACCTACCTAATGCCCCAAGTGTAATTAGTACTTCCATCGGTAGAGTGCGGCCTCCTTGAACACACCCACGGACGGAGCCGGCAGAGTAGTAGATAGTCTAATATGGGTATCACGATATCCCGTCTTTGTTCTTCCACTCAGAAATTGTGTGCAAAGTACACACCATGTTTCTAGATACACATGACATGATAGTGTCCGGTGCAATGACGCCCCGCCACCCCAAAAAAAGCTTGTTGGACTGAAACGTTGACATTTCGATTAATAATGCAATAACAGAAACTTTAAATATATATGATTCACTATATGTCTATAAAATATTTATTTAATACAAGTGGCATAATAGATTGAAAATGACTAATCTTTTTTCAATGCATGATGACATATTGAGGTGCCATGCTTACGCGAAAGTATTATGGAAACCCTACTTTAGTATTGAGTAAAATAAATTACGAATGATAATAATTTAGGCTTACAGCCGCTGTCCCGTTTGCATCATGGGTTCTGATGTAGTGGGATTTCGCCTTTTTGTTACACCACTTTCTCCAACATCGGCCCCTTTCTTGAAACACCTGGACTTCCCGCGCATCCACATCATCGACGTCCCCAACAAAAAATTGCCCGCTCGACTCCCTACCCCTGCTTCCAGGTTCCTACTCTGTCATTGTATCCCACCATAGCACACATTGTTGACGACACACGCAATACTGGAACAAAGCAAGAGGCAGCAAGGCTGCAAGAAAAAGGTGATTGCAACTCTGCAATGACATCGCAGCCTACCTGCCCGACTGCCTCACCAAACTCACCCTCAACGTCTTCTTCTAGATTGCGCGTATCTAGCTCATAGGCCTCTCCTCCACTTTTACATACGTCGGTAACCTTTGCACGTTTCCATTCGTGCTTGCTCCTATATGTGTGTCAGGTTGGAGAACCCGTCACATCACCCTCCACCAAGGTCCACCTTCCATCTCCATTTCTCCTCCTATCCATGGCATGTAATACGTACAAGGGTGTCCCAATCTTTGGAAGAGAAATACATGTTGATTTGGCTGGAGTTGACTTTGAAGATCCGACTAGAATGTGAGACGATGTTGCGCCTATGTAATCGCTAAACTAACTCCATAGTTTTTATTGACCGAGGCGGAGCAGGATCAACATCACCATGAAGGTCTAATTTCTTGAAGCAATCGAACTATACTATGTAATCTGGATATTGTGAAAATAAGTGGTCTTGGTTTGTGTTAGGCACAAACAAAGTACACACAGTTGCAGTTGTGTTGAGTATTAAATAAAAAAATCCGACCTAAACGAACCCCTGTGACAATATTTATGGCGGGGCAGGGAAAATTTGGCTAGTCCTAAGAGCGGGCCGAATGCAACCCGAGGTAGGGTTTCTTCATGAATAAGGTCTCTAGAAACTGCCTATGGTCATGTATTTCGACAAGGGTCTGGTTCAAATGTTAGGTGATGCAATACCTACAGAAATTTCACTTGACAACGAATAAAAAGATTATTTTTAGCATATAACACATATTTCGTTAGTCAAAATGAAGAGAAAATCCCTCATCGACTTATAAACCCGAATGGAGACAGTACAATTGTGCGAATATTTTTCAGATTTTTTGACGCACCATATATAAATATGGAACAAGCCTATTACCACAACCTCTATATCCATCAACTCCCTTTCTATGTAGTATTTGGCGTCTTAGAAGACGAGAGGGAATTGTATACTTGGCAGAACGTTCCCTAGAATGCGAGTGGTTGATGATTCCTTTATTAGTTGCATACACGTGACTTCTACTCCCTCCGTTTCTAAATATAAGTCTTTTAAGAGATCCCAATATGGACTACACACGAAGAAAAATGAGTGAATCTACACTCTAAAA
>NW_021259248.1:8745-15720 GCF_002162155.2 Triticum dicoccoides | reverse complement strand
GTTACAGTAGAAAAACAGGTATGCGAATCAGTATTTAATCCATTGATCCATGGACAAGTGGATGGTTCCCTGTCCGACAAAGCATGCATTGACTCGACCATGTCGCATTATTCAAAAACCGATACCATGGTATTGGCTTTTCATAGTTTAACACAACATAGTAGAAACTGCAGGTTCATTATTTAGGGAAACCATGTATTTCTCATGGTGTGAACATAATATCCTGCCATAAGGGTCTGGTCGTGTATAATTTCCTTGATCTTGCCGTCAAATTAGCACAAGTCTTAATGTAATAGGTCTCTAGCTAGCTTGGTCTTGATATTCTTCATAGACAGCTATTGGTATGCAGATGATATAAATAACTGTCATGGCGCAATTTTGTTGATTTGACTAGATGATGTGTATATATATGGTAGATGTTTCCTTGGTCATCAGAGTAAAATTTAATTTCTCAACACATCAAGTCTAGCCTTTTACATGTAGAATTTGGACGATATACGTTCATGATTATTAATTGGTCAATTAGGGTTTGTCAATGTTGCTATCTTAGCAATGCCCCACAGAATAATTATTGTTGGATGAGAGAGAAATGAGAAATATTTGCCTTCTCTTAGCTAAGAGATGATCTTTCACTTAGAAAGATAAGATAGTTCCATCTGTTGTAAAAGATGGCATTTTTAGCTATATATATTTCTAGTTCAGTTTTAATCTTTCCACAATTTTAGGAGCATGAAACATTAACTGCCAGATATAACACTAAGAGATAATTCATTGTACAATATGTTTCTATATCTAAATGACATACATGATGTAAGATGAGACAATCGGGGACCTACCTAATGCCCCAAGTGTAATTAGTACTTCCATCGGTAGAGTGCGGCCTCCTTGAACACACCCACGGACGGAGCCGGCAGAGTAGTAGATAGTCTAATATGGGTATCACGATATCCCGTCTTTGTTCTTCCACTCAGAAATTGTGTGCAAAGTACACACCATGTTTCTAGATACACATGACATGATAGTGTCCGGTGCAATGACGCCCCGCCACCCCAAAAAAAGCTTGTTGGACTGAAACGTTGACATTTCGATTAATAATGCAATAACAGAAACTTTAAATATATATGATTCACTATATGTCTATAAAATATTTATTTAATACAAGTGGCATAATAGATTGAAAATGACTAATCTTTTTTCAATGCATGATGACATATTGAGGTGCCATGCTTACGCGAAAGTATTATGGAAACCCTACTTTAGTATTGAGTAAAATAAATTACGAATGATAATAATTTAGGCTTACAGCCGCTGTCCCGTTGCATCATGGGTTCTGATGTAGTGGGATTTCGCCTTTTTGTTACACCACTTTCTCCAACATCGGCCCCTTTCTTGAAACACCTGGACTTCCCGCGCATCCACATCATCGACGTCCCCAACAAAAAATTGCCCGCTCGACTCCCTACCCCTGCTTCCAGGTTCCTACTCTGTCATTGTATCCCACCATAGCACACATTGTTGACGACACACGCAATACTGGAACAAAGCAAGAGGCAGCAAGGCTGCAAGAAAAAGGTGATTGCAACTCTGCAATGACATCGCTGCCTACCTGCCCGACCGCCTCACCAAACTCACCCTCAACGTCTTCTTCTAGATTGCGCGTATCTAGCTCATAGGCCTCTCCTCCACTTTTACATACGTCGGTAACCTTTGCACGTTTCCATTCGTGCTTGCTCCTATATGTGTGTCAGGTTGGAGAACCCGTCACATCACCCTCCACCAAGGTCCACCTTCCATCTCCATTTCTCCTCCTATCCATGGCATGTAATACGTACAAGGGTGTCCCAATCTTTGGAAGAGAAATACATGTTGATTTGGCTGGAGTTGACTTTGAATATCCGACTAGAATGTGAGACGATGTTGCGCCTATGTAATCGCTAAACTAACTCCATAGTTTTTATTGACCGAGGCGGAGCAGGATCAACATCACCATGAAGGTCTAATTTCTTGAAGCAATCGAACTATACTATGTAATCTGGATATTGTGAAAATAAGTGGTCTTGGTTTGTGTTAGGCACAAACAAAGTACACACAGTTGCAGTTGTGTTGAGTATTAAATAAAAAAATCCGACCTAAACGAACTCCTGTGACAATATTTATGGCGGGGCAGGGAAAATTTGGCTAGTCCTAAGAGCGGGCCGAATGCAACCCGAGGTAGGGTTTCTTCATGAATAAGGTCTCTAGAAACTGCCTATGGTCATGTATTTCGACAAGGGTCTGGTTCAAATGTTAGGTGATGCAATACCTACAGAAATTTCACTTGACAACGAATAAAAAGATTATTTTTAGCATATAACACATATTTCGTTAGTCAAAATGAAGAGAAAATCCCTCATCGACTTATAAACCCGAATGGAGACAGTACAATTGTGCGAATATTTTTCAGATTTTTTGACGCACCATATATAAATATGGAACAAGCCTATTACCACAACCTCTATATCCATCAACTCCCTTTCTATGTAGTATTTGGCGTCTTAGAAGACGAGAGGGAATTGTATACTTGGCAGAACGTTCCCTAGAATGCGAGTGGTTGATGATTCCTTTATTAGTTGCATACACGTGACTTCTACTCCCTCCGTTTCTAAATATAAGTCTTTTAAGAGATCCCAATATGGACTACACACGAAGAAAAATGAGTGAATCTACACTCTAAAAAATGTCTATATACACCCCTATGTAGTTTGTAGAGGAATCTCTACAAAGACTTATATTTAGGAATGGAGTGAGTACAACTTATTATTACGGTTCATTTTTCCGTTTCAATAATGCGACATGATCGAGTCAATGCATGCTTTGTCGGACAGGGAACCATCCACTTGTCCATGGATCAATGGAATAAATACTGATTTGCATAGCTTTTTTTTTCTATTGTAATAATAATCAAGCCAATAATAATAAGATTTCTCGGTCATTGGCAATCTTTGCCCCATTAATTGATCTCAGCTAAACTTTCTGTGCTGAGCTGGTTGTGATTTCACTCGCTGACTTCATACTCCGCGGCCGTGCACACCTACACACATCCAAATTGATATACATTCCACTTGAACATGAGATACATTCCACTTGAACGTGAGAAGGTGGAGTTTTCTACAACTTAGGGGCGTAAAACCAGGTGGAATGTATATGTATCTATTTGGACGTGTGTACGTGTGCACAGCTGCGGAGTATGAATTCAGCGAGTGAAAACACAACCAGCTCAGCACAGAACCTTCAACTAAGATCAATCAATGGGACAAAGATTGCCAATGACAGAGAAATCTTATTATTTTTGGCTTGATTATTGTTACAGTAGAAAAATAGGTATGCAAATCAGTATTTAATCCATTGATCCATGGACAAGTGGATGGTTCCCTGTCCAACAAAGCATTGAATTAGCGGAAAATGAGTTAGACTTGCACTAGTGCAAAATGTGTTAACATTGTACCTATATGGTATATTCATCATAGTAAAGATTGTGATTGTATATTCGAAAGGCACCAAACGACAAAACATATGCTTACATTGTGAAGTAATTTGTTGTGGTATTACTCACGGGTTTCTTTTCTTGTGTGATTTTCCTGGTCCGGCTCTACAGGGCACCTCCTGTGCCCCCACCGATTTTGGCAAAGTTTGCTTAGATTGAAAGAAAGATTGATTTGTTCAAAATTTAAAATTTGATTTAATAATTCAGGGCATTATTTTGACTGCTATTACTGGTAACCGGTGCCCACCAACATATTGTCCAACCGAAAAAACCTTGGTAATATAGTTTTGTAATAGTGTTCCCTCTTTGGCTCTTCCTTCGCCGGACCTCTAGGCATCCCCCCCCAGCCCCAATCATTGGTTTTTCCTCACTGGTTGTCCTGAAAACCATCTCAACTTGCCCCACATCAAGTTGAAGAGAGAAGAGCCCGCGGAAGCCGTCAAGGGAGATGAGAGCATGGAGGATACTGTAGACCAGCCTCCGGTCTTCGAACAAGCACTGCCAGCCGAGGAGGAAGAGGAACATATCCTTAAACCCTACCTTGTTCACCTTACTCCTGCTGAGATTGAAGACTTTCACATCATTGAAATAGTTCGCATACAGAAGAAGTATCTCACTCGTGAAAATATTCTGCATCAAGAGCATATCATCCACCTCCAGAGCATCATCTGTCGATTGGAGAATCTCTTGATCCTTAAGGATAGGATCACTTCATCACCACCATCATTTTCTTCACCACCAAAGGAGAATTGAGTATTGGGTATGGGCACTCCCCTTGGCTTCCGCCAAGCTTGGGGGAGATGCCCCGGTATCGTATCATCCCAGAATCTTTTTGCCTTTACTTCTTTTAGTTCGATCTTTTGCTTTAGATGAATAAAAGTTTAGTTCGATCCTTTCTTTTTGATAGTTTTCTTAGTGATCTATCCTTGTAATCGTGTGCAAGATATATAATAAAGTTTAGTTTGAGTTTTTTTCTTTCTTTACTTTCATGTTGCAAATAAAAGTAAAAGAGAAAGGAAATAAATGAGAGAAAGGAAATAAATTAAAAATATCATATACTAATCCTATGGTAGGTGATAACACCACATATGGAAAAGCATAAGTAGAAAATTTTATTAGAGATTGACAAACATAGCATTAGTCAATGATGCAACTCATGAAAGAATTAATAAGGGAAGAGAAGATTCACATATAAATATACTATCCTAGAAATCTTTTGTGATTGTGAGCCCTCATCAAAATATTATATGCCAAAATTGTTGACGTTGGACAAGGAAGACAACTTAATGGTTTATGTTTGTTTATATTCACATAGAAGTCATATTGTCTTGGATCATTTAACATGTGGTGCTTGCCCCTATCTTTGCTAGCCAAAAATTCCGCACTAAGTAGAGATACTACTTGTGCATACAAAAACCCTTAAACCCAAATCTTGTTTTCAAGTGTCCACCATACCTACCTAGGGTTGAGCAAGATCCCTCAAGTAAGTTGTCATCAGTGCAAAAAGGCAATAAAAATTGCTTCTAAAAGTGTGAGATCATTTAGTGTAAGAGAAAATTGAGCGTTGCACGAACTTGTGATGGTGAAGAATGAAAGAGATAGACTGCATGATAAAGGTCGCTATCACAAGGGGCAATGCAACATGACGTTCTTTTGCACTAAGGGGTTGAGCATACAAACAAATAAGCGCATGGCAAACTTTGCTTCCCTCTGCGAAGGGCCTATCTTTTACTTTTATGGATTTACTTTTATGCAAAGAGTCAAAGTTTTCCTTCTATTGAGTGTTAGCAATCATTGAAGACTATATGATGGTTGAGTATATGGACTTGCCTAAAGCCTCTGATACGTGGCCCTTCCTGAAAAGATGATGAATTATAGTTGCAAAGTTGACTGAGAACATCGTTTGTTGGTTTTTAATAGAGTTTTTGCTTTATACTTCAATAGTATGATGAATTGTCACTTATTCATGAGAAGTCTATGATAAAAGTTCTTTGATCAAATTTTTATATTAAAGTTTGTTGTTGTTATAATAATGAACATGATGCTTCGATGTCTGTATTTTGTTTTTATCGA
This sequence comes from Triticum dicoccoides, assembly GCF_002162155.2. Classification (NCBI taxonomy): domain Eukaryota; kingdom Viridiplantae; phylum Streptophyta; class Magnoliopsida; order Poales; family Poaceae; genus Triticum; species Triticum dicoccoides. The sequence goes on along the minus strand of NW_021259248.1, from coordinate 10,124 downwards.
CACCTCTCTCTCTCTAAGGATGTGGATATGTGATGTCTACTACACAACCTTATTCTTGTACACGTTGTTGGGCCTCCAAGTGCAGAGGTTTGTAGGATAGTAGAAAATTTCCCTCAAGTGGATGACCTAAAGTTTATCAATCCGTGGGAGGCGTAGGATGAAGATGGTCTCTCTCAAATAACCTGCCAACCAAATAACAAAGAGTCTCTTGTGTCCCCAACACACCCAATACAATGGTAACACTACAGGAATCAGCTACTTTGCCGTCTGCCAGGCGGACGACAAAGGCATGAACGGCGGATGACAAAGGCCTTTGCCGTCAGCCGCGGACGGCAAAAGGCTCCGGCAAAGTAGGCTATGGTAAACAGCTACTTTGCCGTCTGCTTCCTGGCGGCTGACGACAAAGGCCCTTTGCCGTCTGCAGCGGACGGCAATAATTGCGCTGTCAGTTCGTTAAGTGGCTAACAGCAGGCCTTTGTCGTCCGCCGCTGACGGCAAAATTTCTAGTGTCTTTGCCGTCCGCCGTATGATGTCATCTACACGTCACTACATGGCAGGTTCTTTGCCGTCTGCCACTGATGGCAAAGTGCAGGTTCTTTGCCGTCCGCCACTGATGGCAAAGTCTTTGCCGTCTGCCACTGTAGGCAAACTGACCAAATGGGTCAGCTCCCAGGAAGCACAGCTAGATGCCACGTGTCTTCTTTGCCGTCCGCGGCAGACGGAGAAGAACCCGTTGCCGTCGGTGGCAGACGGCAAAGAGCCTGCATATTGGCTCTTTTATCTGTTTTTTATTAAATCCAACAATTTTCATCACAAATATATATGACATATATAGATATATTTCAAAAGGACATTGCAGAGCAAACATATAAGATATCCAACACATAACTTCATCATCCAATCATATATATTGCATGCATAGTTCCATCATACATAACAAGTTCAACATAGAGGCATCCAACCATATATATTACAATAGTTTCATCCAACGATACATGCATAGTTCAACGATACAAAAGAAACAGAGAAAGGGATAAGGAGCACTCCATCTATGCAAGCTTTCGTCAAGTGAATGAAATCTGCAAAATGAAAAATAAGAAAGTTAGAACAAGAAGAGTAGAACAAGAAGAAGAGTAGAACAAGAAGAAGACTAGAACAAGAAGAGTAGAACAAGAAGAAGACTAGAACAAGAAGAGTATGTCATTTATGAGCTAACTTACGTGAAATGGATCATATATGAGCTAACTAAGTTGAAATGGGTCGTTTATGAGCTAGCTAAGGTGAAATGGATCATTTATGAGCTAACTTAGTTGAAATGGGTCGTTTATGAGCTAACTAAGGTCAAATGGATCGTTTTTGAGGTAACTAAGGTGAAATGG
>NW_021259248.1:2994-5177 GCF_002162155.2 Triticum dicoccoides | reverse complement strand
AAACTTGGTCTTTGCCATCAGGCAGTTCTTTGCCGTCCGCTTTTTGGAAGCTGATGGCAAAGAGCTTCTTTGCCGTTCGGTAGCGGACGGCAAAGAACTGGCAGATGGCAAAGTAGCTGATTCTAGTAGTGTAAATTGTATAGGTGCACTAGTTTGGTGAAGAGATGGTGATACAAGTGCAATATGGATGGTAGATAAAGGTTTTTGTAATTTGAAATTATAAAAACAGCAAGGTAACTAATGATAAAAGTGAGCACAAACGATATTGCAATGTGTTGAAACAAGGCCTATGGTTCATATTTTCACTAGTGAAAGTTGTCTCAACAATAATAACATAATTGGATCATATAACTATCCCTCAACATGCAACAAAGTGTCACTCCAAAGTCACTAATAGCAGAGAACAAACGAAGAGATTATGGTAGGGTACGAAACCACCTCAAAGTTATCATTTTTGATCGATCTATTCAAGAGTCCATAGTAAAATAACATGAAGCTATTCTTTCCGTTCAATCTATCATAGAGTTCGTACTAGAACAACACCTTAAGACACAAATCAACCAAAACCCTAATGTCACCTAGATACTCCAATGTCACCTCAAGTATCCGTGGGTATGATTATACGATATATGCATCACGCAATCTCAGATTATCTAGTCAACCAACACAAAGAACTTCAAAGAGTGCCCAAAGTTTCTACCGGAGAGTCAAGACAAAAACGTGTGCCAACCCGTATGCATAAGTTCATGGAACTCGCAAGTTGATCACCAAAACATACATCAAGTGCATCACATGATATCCCATTGTCACCACAAATAAGCACATGCAAGACATACATCAAGTGTTCTCAAATCCTTAAAGACTCAATCCAATAAGATAACTTCAAAGGGAAAACTCAATTCATCACAAGAGAGTAGAGGGGGAGAAACATCATAAGATCCAACTGTAATATCAAAGCTCGCGATACATCAAGATCGTGCCAACTCAAGAACACGAGAGAGAGAGAGAGAGATCAAACACATAGCTACCGGTACATATCCTCAGCCCCGAGGGTGAACTACTCCCTCCTCGTCATGGAGAGCACCGGGATGATGAAGATGGCCACCGGAGAGGGAGTCCCCCCTCCGGCAGGGTGCCGGAATGGGTCTAGATTGGTTTTCGGTGGCTACGGAGGCTTCTGGCGGAACTCCTGATCTATTCTGCTATACGATGTTTCTAGGGTATGTTGATATATATAGGCGAAAGAAGTCGGTCAGGGGGCCACGAGGTAGGGGGGCGCACCCCCACCCTCGTGGTGGCCTCAGGACTCTTCTGGCCCACCTCCGTTACTCCATGGGCTTCTTCTGGTCCAAAAATGATCTCCGTGAAATTTCTGGTCAATTGGACTCCATTTGATTTTCCTTTTCTGCGATACTCTAAAACAAGGGAAAAACAGAAACTGGCACTAGGCTCTAGGTTAATAGGTTAGTCCCAAAAATCATATAAAATAGCATATAAATGCATATAAAACATCCAAGGTTGATAATATAATAGCATGGAACAATCAAAAATTATAGATACGTTGGAGACGTATCAACATGTTTTTCGATTTCGGTTTTCGCTTGAGGACAAGCGAGGTCTAATCTTGGGGGAGTTGATACGTCCATTTTGCATCATGTTTTCTTACTGTTATTTATGATGTTTTTATCCATAATAATGCTTTTTGGACTAATTCTAATGCCTTTTCTCTCATAATATGCAAGGTTTACACAAAGAGGGAGGATTTCGACAACTGGAAATCTGGACCTGGAAAAGCTACATCAGGCCACCTATTATGCACAACTCCAAACAAGATGAAACTTCACGGAGATTTTTTTATCAAATATATGAAGAATATTGGAGCAAATAACTACTAGAGTGGGCCCAACAGGTGGGCACAACGCACCTGGGCGTGCCAGGGAGCCCAGGCACGCGCTGGTGGGTTGTGCTCACCCAGGCCCACCTCTGGTGCCCATCTTCTGCTATGTTAGTCATTTTGACCTAGAATAAATAAGGAGAGGACTTCCGGGATGGAGCGTCGCCGTCTCGAGGCAGAACTTGGGCAGGAGCACTTTTGCCCTCCAGCGGAGCGATTCCGTCGGGGGAACTTCCCTCCCAGAGGGGGAAATCATCGTCATCATCATCACCAACAACTCTCCCATCTT
>NW_021259248.1:0-2903 GCF_002162155.2 Triticum dicoccoides | reverse complement strand
GGGGGGGGGGGAATCTGCATCAACATCTTCAACAACACCGTCTCCTCTCAAACCCTAGTTCATCTCTTGTGTTCAATCTTGTTACCCGAACTATAGATTGGTGCTTGTGGGTGACTAGGAGTGTTGATTACATCTTGTAGTTGATTACTATATGGTTTATTTGGTGGAAGATTATATGTTTAGATCCAATATGCTATTTAATACCCCTTTGATCTTAAGCATGATTATCATTTGTGAGTAGTTACTTTTGTTCTTGAGGTCATGGGAGAAATCATGTTGCAAGTAATCATGTGAACTTGATATGTGTTCGATATTTTGATAGTATGTATGTTGTGATTCCCTTAGTGGTGCCATGTGAACGTCCACTACATGACACTTCAAGATATTTGGGCCCAAATGAATGCATTGTGGAGTAGTAATTAGATGATGGGTTGTGAGAGTGATAGAAGCTTAAACCCTAGTTTATGCGCTATTCCGTAAGGGACCGATTGGATCCAGAAGTTTAATGCTATGGTTAGAATTTATTCTTAATACTTTTCTCGTAGTTGCGGATGCTTGCGGGAGGGTTAATCATAAGTAGGAGGTTTGTTCAAGTAAGAACAACACCTAAGCAGAAGCCCTATTAGAATCCGAGTCAGGGTCATTGTTGTTACAGTTTCCCCTTTTGGTAAAGGTTGGGTTGAAGGGATTGGGATTGGCTTATCGAGATGTGCGTGTATCTCATATCGTTCTAGTGACTCCGCTTTCCTGACCAGGGAACTTCTATCTCAAGGATAGTCAAGTCCAGATTCGAAAGTTGACATGATACGCTTGATTGGTCTGGCATCGCCAGTTTCGCAGGATCACTTATGCTATTTCGAGAACAGAACCTGGCCCATGGGGAAGAAGTAGTAGCCAATGCCGAAACTACTTGCTTGCTTTTACTTTCCGACGCCAATGCCAACAAGTGCTTTCCTGACTCGAGAACGAGTACATACGCTTTCTCCGATGCTTGCTCTTGTTACGAACTTCTACCCGACCGATTAGCCCAGAGCACTAATACGCTTTCTTTCCTCGAACAAGTACCTTTCCTTCGAACGAGAATGCCAACTACTTCCTTCCAACAATCCAATACGAATACGAATGTACGAATGACAGGCCATTCCCCGGAGTAGAGTAGAAATGAATTCATTCACATCTGCTGGAAACCAGAGCCTGAGCTATGAACCGATCTAAGAGCGGACAAGCAAGCCTATTCCTATTGTTTTGGGTGGCAGATTCCATATGTTATTTCTCATTGCGAATACAGATTCTTCTTGTACCGTAGTAGCTCGAATGCTTTCCCGACTTGACTCGATAACTGCTTTCGCTTCCCCAATCCCACAGCATCCAAGAGATTCGTTTCCACACGCCTGATCCGCAGTTCGATTCGTGCCGGTGCCGGCAAGAGATCCTGTTCCTGTTGGGCAAGGGATTTGATAGCTAGAAAAACAAGCGGCGGATTCGATTCTTTCTTTGATAGGAGAACGGGATATTCCACTCTTTTAGATGCGCACCGCACTTCATCAGTAGAAAAGCCCGGCGCCTAAAACCCAAGCTCAAAACCACCCTTCCTTTAGTTGGACCGGCATACATATCTTATCTCGTAAGAAATCGGGGAATATTGATTTTGAGTAAGCATCGTATCCTGATCCTGCTATTGATGTAGATTTAGCCACACCAGCACCTGAGCCCGCAACTGCTGCCTCTGTAATCGAGGAATGTCCCGTTCCGGATTTGCCCAAAAGTATTATGGGATATCTATTATTATTGGCAACTTGTTTAGTTCCCGCAGAAAGAGATGCACCATAGTATCCCTCGGGCATGGGCCAACCACCAAGGCCAGGAACTAGAACAACTCGATACTTTCCACCATCCACAATCCTTGATTTCTCCTATTTGTGCAACAGCTGTTCTGGCACTATTCTCCGATTTCCACCCATTGTTCACATTCTATATACCTTGCCCCCTCCTCCCAACTTCATCACACACGCCTTTTCCACATTATTTCGAAACAAAGGAAACATGCAACTGCCCGTACTTTCCCACTTGTATAGCCCACCACTTAATTAATGCACGACCTGATGCGGGTCATATTGGATGATCAGCGAACCTAATTATATTCACCTATAGACAATGATCAATACATAATCTCAGAATCCTCACCCAGCTCGGTTGATTAGATCTCCCTTTAATTTATATATGCTACTTCCGGTCCGGGCATAAGTGGAAACCCATTGATCTCGGGATCAGGACTCGAACTTAGAAGCTCTTCCTCTTTTAGCAACCGGATTGCTCCTCACAATAAATATGGCTCAGGTGTTGGATCAATAGCTCCTGTTTAGGAAGGATGTCATGGGCCCCCAAGCATCACCTTAAATATGGTGAATGAAGAGAATTGGACCAGTCCTTGAATAGGAATGATGGGTATCCTTGTCATAGGGCTATGTTTCTGTCAGAGTCTAGTGGCACCCTTTAAAGTAGTCTGGCTGGATTGCTGCTGAATAGCTTGATGGGTCAGGGCAGATTGATAGGGAAAGAACCCTCGCCATCTGGAATCACTATCTTCCGTGGATGTTCTCCTTCTCCTTCTCTCATTTCTGTGATCGTATAAGCTAGATAGGCTTCTGTAGTTTCCGGGTTGCTGGGTTCCATTTTTCTTTGCTTGCTGCATATCTCACTCAATCCCTTGCTTTCGAGAATAGCATTTCCCTAGCGCTAGTTGTGGGTCAGAGTTGACAGATCAGAAGTAGAATACTTGACTTCTCTAAGATGCCAGGAGGGAACAAAACAGTCATGCAGAAGAGAGAAGCAGGTGAGGATGGGACCCGGAAATGCATTCGATTTTCTCGAGTGAAGTAGTTTAAAATGTACCACCCTTTACG
>NW_021259247.1:0-1434 GCF_002162155.2 Triticum dicoccoides | reverse complement strand
AACTCCTATGGCTCCTGCCGGTTGTCATACTCATCGACATGCAAGTCGTGATTCCTATTACAATAGCATGAACATCTCATACATGACATATAGATCATTCATCATTCATCACAACTTTGTCCATATCATATCACAAAGCACTTGCTGCAAAAACAAGTTAGACGTCCTCTAATTGTTGTTTGCAAGTTTTACGTGGCTGAAGTAGGGTTCTAGCAAGAACGTTTTCTTACCTACGTGAAACCACAACGTGATTTGTCAACTTCTATTTACCCTTCATAAGGACCCTTTTCATCGAATCCGCTTCAACTAAAGTGGGAGAGACAGACACCCGCCAGCCACCTTATGCAACTTGTGCATGTTAGTCGGTGGAACCGGTCTCACGTAAGCGTACGTGTAAGGTTGGTCCGGGCCGCTTCATCCCACAATACCGCTGAAGCAAGATAAGACTAGTAGCGGCAAGAAAGTTGACAAATCTATGCCCACAACCAATTGTGTTCTACTCGTGCAAGAAGAACTACGCATAGACCTAGCTCATGATGCCACTGTTGGGTAACGTTGCAGAAAATAAAAATTTTCCTACTCGTTTCACCAAGATCATCTAGGAGTTCATCTAGCAACGAGTGAATAGATGCATCTACATACCTTGTAGATCGCAAGCGGAAGCGTTCAAAGAACGGGGATGATGTAGTCGAACACGACGTGATCCAAATCACCGGAGATCCTAGCACCGAACGGACGGCACCTCCGCGTTCAACACACGTACGGAAACAGCCACGTCTCCTCCTTCTTGATCCAGCAAGGGAGGGAGGAGAGGTTGAGGGAGATGGCACCAGCAGCAGCACGACGGCGTGGTGTTGATGGAGCTGCAGTACTCCGGCAGAGCTTCGCTAAGCAATAAGGAGGTGGAGGAGGTGTTGGGGAGGGAGAAGGAGGCAACCAAAGGCCAAGGACTCAAGGTATGAAGTCCCTCCTCTCCCCCACTATATATAGGGGTGCCAAGGGGGGGTGGCCGTCCCTAGGAGATCCAATCTCCTAGGGGGTGCGGCGGCCAAGGGGGGTTTCCCTCCCCCCCAAGGCACCTAGGAGGTGCCTTACCCTCCTAGGACTCTTTCCCCCTTAAACCCTAGGCGCATGGGCTTATGTGGGGCTGGTGCCCTTGGCCCAAGCAGGCCAAGGCGCACCCCCTACAGCCCATGTGGCCCCCGGGGATGGGTGGCCCCACCCGGTGGGCCCCCGGGACCCCTCCGGTGGTCCCGGTACAATACCGATAACCCCGAAACTTGTCCCGATGCCCGAAACAGGACTTCCCATATATAGATCTTTACCTCCGGACCATTCCGGAACTCCTCGTGACGTCCGGGATCTCATCCGGGACTCCGAACAACATTCGGGTTACTGCATATACATATCCCTACAACCCTAGCGTAACTGAAC
>NW_021259246.1:0-1324 GCF_002162155.2 Triticum dicoccoides | reverse complement strand
GAAAATGGCACACTTTATACCATGTCATAAAAGCGATGATGCTGTTAATGTTGCTGATTTGTTCTTTCGTGAAATTATTCGCTTGCATGGTGTGCCAAATACTATTGTTTCAGATCGTGATACTAAATTTCTTAGCCACTTTTGGAGATGTTTATGGGCTAAGTTGGGGACTAAACTGCTTTTTAGTACTACTTGTCACCCCCAAACTGATGGACAAACTGAAGTAGTCAATAGAACGTTGTCTACTATGCTTAGGGCTGTTTTGAAGAATAATAAGAAAATGTGGGAGGAATGCTTGCCTCATATTGAATTTGCTTATAATCGTTCATTGCATTCTACTACTAAGATGTGCCCTTTTGAAGTTGTGTATGGTTTCCTACCTCGTGCACCTATTGATTTGTTGCCTCTTCCATCTTCGGAGAAGGTAATTTTGATGCTAAACAACGTGCTGAATTGATTTTAAAAATGCATGAGTTAACTAAGGAAAACATTGAGCGCATGAATGCTAAATATAAACTTGCTGGAGATAAGGGTAGAAAACATGTTGTGTTTGCACCTGGAGATCTTGTTTGGTTACATTTGCGTAAGGATAGATTTCCTGATTTGCGCAAATCAAAGTTAATGCCACGTGCTGATGGTCCCTTTAAGGTGTTAGAGAAAATAAATGATAATGCATATAAACTTGAGCTGCCTGCAGATTTTGGGGTTAGTCCCACTTTTAACATTGCAGATTTGAAGCCTTATTTGGGTGAGGAAGATGAACTTCCGTCGAGGATGATTTCATTTCAAGAAGGGGAGGATGATGAGGACATCAATACAATTGTTACACCCACAGCCCCTGCTGCTATACATACTGGACCAATTACTCGAGTTCGTGCACGCCAACTAAATTACCAGGTACTTTCGTTTCTTGGTAATGATTCTAATGTTCATGAGAATATGATGCTGCCTAAATTGGATACATTTGTTTTGCTTACAAATGAAGGGCCTAGCTTGGAGAAGGATGAACATTGGAGCAAGAACAAGCATGGAGATGATGGCATACGCAAGGGAAACAAGAACGGAGTTACAAGTGATGATTTCAGGACTTTGAAGCCACCATAATGGGTGCATGAAGCCTTGGACGAAATATACAAGATGCCACTTCATAAATTTCGTCCCGAGGCTATTTTAGGTGCTGCGTCACCTTATTATTGGGCCAGGCCCATGTAATTTCGAAATACATAAGTATAGGCTATTTTTAGAGTCCGTATGTGTGGGGAAACAAGAGATAGGGTTGATTTCGGACCCCTCCACCAAGGGCCACGAAATTCCCCCCTCTTCC
>NW_021259245.1:0-1067 GCF_002162155.2 Triticum dicoccoides | reverse complement strand
AATTTTCCAAAATTTCACATTACAGTTGTAGTAGTGCACGTTAGACGTAGAAAAAAATTGAAGGCCGTAAGAGGAAGCGATCTCCCATTCGTCATCAAACATGCATTGTTCCCTCTAGGAACCACAAACCTTCTAGTGAGTTGCTCCGGTTTGTGAGGGGTGTGTGTCCAAACTTTCGTCGAACATGCAAATTTCTTTACCACATCATCTTGATGGCATGACATTAAATCAAGCAAGGTTTCATGTTTTTCTGATCATTTTTCTATTTTTTTGAATTAAAATGCCATGTCACTCCATGCATACGTATGCATGTGTCCATGTCGTGAGACCAATATGTTTGAAAATTCCTTCTAATTTACTGCACATGGCATTAACTCGCACACAAGTACACAGATATAATTTTTCAAACCATTTTGGTTACTCGTTGCATGTAGATGTAATTCAAATTTGAATTACGGTCATTAAATAGTTAGAAAATCACTTAAATGTCTTTAAAAGGACAAATGACCCCTAGAATTTTCTAAAATTTCACATTACAGTTGTAGTAGTGCACGTTATACGTAGAAAAAAAATTGAAGGCCGTAAGAGGAAGCTATCTACCGTTCGTCATCAAACATGCACTCTTCCCTCTCAGAACCACGAACCTTCTAGCGAGTTGCTCCGTTTTGTGAGGGGCGTGTGTCCAAACGTTCGTCAAACGTGCCAATTTCTTTACCACATCATCTTGGTGGCATGACATTACATCAACCAAGGTTTCATGTGTTTCTTATCATTTTTCTATTTTTTTGAATTAAAATGCCATGTCACTCCATGCATACGTATGCATGTGTCCATGTCATGAGACTAATATGTTTGAAAATTCCTTCTAGTTTACTACACATGGAATTAACTCGCACACAAGTACACAAAAATGATTTTTCAAACCGTTTTGGTTAGTCATTGCATGTAGATGTAGTTCAAATTTGAATTACGGTCATTAAATAGTTAGAAAATCACTTAAATCTCTTTAAAAGGTCAAATGACCCCTAGAATTTTCCAAAATTTCGCATTACAGTTGTAGTAGTGCA
>NW_021259244.1:0-1359 GCF_002162155.2 Triticum dicoccoides | reverse complement strand
AGATCATCCAAGGTGAGAGTCTTGAGATCAACACACTGCTCGATCGCTAACACAATCGGCATGTAGCGCGGTAGAGCGGCACGTAGGAAACGCCGGACCACGGAGATGTCCTCTAACTTCTCTCCGAGACCGCGAATCCCATTCACCATGGAAGCAACCCTCGCTGCGAAGGCGTCCACCGTCTCGTCTTCTCCCATCCTCAGATTCTCGTAACTCTTCAGCAAAGTTTGCAAGTTCACCTCGCGCACACGCGAGTGCCCTAGATGCAACGTCTTGAGCGTGTCTCATGCCTCCTTCGCTGATGTCTTCGAGATAAGATGCTGTTGCACGTCCACCGGCATCACCGAGCAGATGGCCGTGATAGCCTGGCGATCCTTCCGATACAAGGCACCACCCTTCAGGTACTCATCACCGCCGGGGTCGACGGCTTCCCAGAGCTCATTGGCCTCGACCGCCCACTCCATCATGGTCGCCCACACCACGAAGTTCCCACGGTCGAATCGTGGATACTCCGATCTCACCGGAGCAGCAATTACTTTAGCCGCACCGGAGTACTCCGCCAGTTGCTTGGTCTTCTGGTCGTCCGACATGACCTTCCGTTACTAGGAGATCAACCTTGCTATGATACCAATTGTTGGCCCAGACCCGACGCTGAGTACTTTCCGACGACGGTGATAATCGACGACAGACAAGGACGAAGCAACGCTGGCTTGTGATAGACCACCCTCAGTGTAAAGCTAGCCCCAAGCTAGCAATCTATCCTTCCTTGGACGTGTGGTACTAATACTAGTACTTCTGGCCGGAACAATCACAGAACATGTACGTAGGCAAACTAGCAATCGATCTATGCTTTGATCAATTGGACACAAGCAACGCACGCGAGATTGTATGGCCACAGGCTCGTGTCGAGCCTGTTGTAATTAAGTATTACTTTTTCACGATACAAAGTACAGGGGTTAGGCTACATATATATAGGAGCAAATAGCCCAAAAGCTAACCTAGTCGGCAAGGTATACATGCACTACTCGGACGCATATACCAGACACGTGATTAACTCCAACAATCACCCCCCTAATCACGATGTCGTCACGTCACAGCTCCGACGCCGATCCTTCTTCGCATCTCCAAGAACTTCTCTCTATCCAAAGCCTTGTTAGCATGTCCGCCAGTTGATCATCGATGCAAGTGTAGTTGACCTTCGTCTTATCTTCTTCCACGCAATCATTTATGTAGTGATACAGCGTATCAATGTGCTTACTCCTATCATGCCGCACTGGTTCTTCGCGTAGAAAAATTGTAGACTTTCCATCAACATTGAGCACCACTTGTTCCGAATCTCGATCCATGAGATCACTGTGT
>NW_021259243.1:0-2209 GCF_002162155.2 Triticum dicoccoides | reverse complement strand
GACAATCATGGCCGGCGCTCAAGAGCAAGGGCTGAAGCTGCTGGTGCCGCGCAGGGGGGTGAGCATATACGCCATCCGCGTCCAGATGGCGCTTGGCATGAAGAGTCTGGCTTACGACTACCTCCCCGAGGACCCCAGGTGCAAGAGCGACCTACTCCTCGCGTCCAATCCCGTGCACAAGACGCTGCCCGTCCTCATCCACGGGGGCAGGCCCGTCTGCGAGTCGCTCATCATCGTGGAGTACCTTGACGATGCATTCCCCGGCAACGGCCCCTCCATCCTCCCCACCGACCCCCACCGCCGCGCCGTCGCCCGCTTCTGAGCCGACTATGTTGACAACAAGGTTTGTTCCCTTCCCTCTCGTCTAGCTAGTTTGAGCTTGAAGAATTGGAGTTGCATCCCAGAGGGGCCGTTTTGTTGCCACAGATGTTCCCTTCGTGCATCGGCATTCTCAGTACGGCAAAGCAGCAGGAGAGAGCCGACAAGGTGGAGGAGACCTTGGCGGCGTTCGGGCTCCTAGAAGACGACCTGGCAGAGTGCTCCAAAGAAGGAGAGGCGGAGGCAGAGGCGCCGTTTTTCGGTGGTGGCTCCATTGGTTCCTGGACATCAAGCTCGGGTGCAATATTCCCTGGTTCGAAGCAATAGGCCGCCTTGCTGGCATGCCGCCGTTCCTAGACGCAGCGAGGACACCAAAGCTTGCCGCGTGGACGGGGCGGTTCAGGGCCGCCAAGCCGGTCATTGCCCTGCTGACTGTGGTGGACAAGGTGGAGGAGTACATCACATCGGTGCTTTATCCAAAGTGGAATGCTTCGCTCACCATGCCGTCAACTAACTAGAGGTCGCGTCGTCATGGTTTCGCCCGTCGTTGCACTGCCGCTGCTGTGCTCGCCTTGTGATCAATTCGGTCGTTAGTGTCTCGTCGTCAAGTCTCCCTGTTTTCACGACGGTGTGCATGCGTGCACTGTGTTCGATCCGAGTTGCTGTTTCTTGAATAAATCAAGGCCACTGCTAGCCGTAAACCGGCTGATGTTAGGGATTTCCTAAATCCTAAAAAGTGGTCGAGTGCTACTTTGTCTTAAAGAGCACTCGGGCTCGTGCGACGTCCGATCGAGATCTTACGGTCACGCGCGTTTTCCAGTGGGCTCAGGGGAAACCGTCGATGCGCGCGCCAGGTGTCCCCTGGTCGTGGTGGTCGAGACCCGTTGGTTCTCGAGTGCGTTGCTTCTCTCATCCCCTCTCCTGTTCCTCTCCACTCCCCCTCCCATTCGGAACTGCCCCGAGCCCAGCGACAGATCTCGCCCCCCAACTCCTCCCCCAAATCCAGCGCGAGAGCAGCCGGCGGCGTGTCGGCGATTCGGCGCTTGTCTTCCACCGGAGCTAGGGCGGGACAGAGGGCGCGGCGTGAAGGAAGGCGGTGCAGCGGCGGAGACGCGACCGAGGAGAGACGACGCGCTGCAGGCCGCGTCAGAAGGAGCAGCACCGGAGACTCGGCAGTCCACTGGGCAGACGAGGAACGGCGTGCGCGGCCGTTGTTCTGTTGGCGCGGAAGGGAAAAATCGCGGCGAATCCCTGGTATGCCTCCATGCCTATCGATCTCTTACGGTCATCCGCGTTTAGGAACACCAAATCGATGTGCTCTGCCGCTCCGCCGCGGACAGAGGAGGAACGGCGCGCGTTGACGGGTCTCCGCGGTGCCAAATCGCGGCGGGTCGACACGCCCCTCCACTAAGTTGATGAAATCGAGTAGCAGATGGTAGAAATTGTTTGGAGCACTTGTGAATTTGGAGATGGACGACGACACGGGGCATTTCGTGTTCCTAGGCTACTGGTGAACTGGGATTCGTAGGTTTCGAAGGCAAGCCTTGGGGCTGTAGTTTTTTGGTGTTGTAGATGTGGAGGTCGATCCTGATTAACGACTGACTTGCCTGAATATCGTTCATGTGTTGCCTGCGCAGGAGTGTTTTGACAGTGTTTTTGATTTAGTGTACGAGAATAATGCTTCTCTCATGTCAATGTTGCCTTTGTTTTGTGAGTGACTTGCCTGATATGGTTGATATGTTGCCTGCGCAGGTGTTTTTGACAGTGTGTTTTCATTTAGCGTAGGACAGTAATGCTTCTCTCATGTCAATGTTGCCCCTGTATTGTGAGTGACTTGCCTGACATGTTTCATGTGTCGCCTACGAAGGTGTTTTGAAAGTGTGTTTTTTTT
>NW_021259242.1:0-2209 GCF_002162155.2 Triticum dicoccoides | reverse complement strand
GACAATCATGGCCGGCGCTCAAGAGCAAGGGCTGAAGCTGCTGGTGCCGCGCAGGGGGGTGAGCATATACGCCATCCGCGTCCAGATGGCGCTTGGCATGAAGAGTCTGGCTTACGACTACCTCCCCGAGGACCCCAGGTGCAAGAGCGACCTACTCCTCGCGTCCAATCCCGTGCACAAGACGCTGCCCGTCCTCATCCACGGGGGCAGGCCCGTCTGCGAGTCGCTCATCATCGTGGAGTACCTTGACGATGCATTCCCCGGCAACGGCCCCTCCATCCTCCCCACCGACCCCCACCGCCGCGCCGTCGCCCGCTTCTGAGCCGACTATGTTGACAACAAGGTTTGTTCCCTTCCCTCTCGTCTAGCTAGTTTGAGCTTGAAGAATTGGAGTTGCATCCCAGAGGGGCCGTTTTGTTGCCACAGATGTTCCCTTCGTGCATCGGCATTCTCAGTACGGCAAAGCAGCAGGAGAGAGCCGACAAGGTGGAGGAGACCTTGGCGGCGTTCGGGCTCCTAGAAGACGACCTGGCAGAGTGCTCCAAAGAAGGAGAGGCGGAGGCAGAGGCGCCGTTTTTCGGTGGTGGCTCCATTGGTTCCTGGACATCAAGCTCGGGTGCAATATTCCCTGGTTCGAAGCAATAGGCCGCCTTGCTGGCATGCCGCCGTTCCTAGACGCAGCGAGGACACCAAAGCTTGCCGCGTGGACGGGGCGGTTCAGGGCCGCCAAGCCGGTCATTGCCCTGCTGACTGTGGTGGACAAGGTGGAGGAGTACATCACATCGGTGCTTTATCCAAAGTGGAATGCTTCGCTCACCATGCCGTCAACTAACTAGAGGTCGCGTCGTCATGGTTTCGCCCGTCGTTGCACTGCCGCTGCTGTGCTCGCCTTGTGATCAATTCGGTCGTTAGTGTCTCGTCGTCAAGTCTCCCTGTTTTCACGACGGTGTGCATGCGTGCACTGTGTTCGATCCGAGTTGCTGTTTCTTGAATAAATCAAGGCCACTGCTAGCCGTAAACCGGCTGATGTTAGGGATTTCCTAAATCCTAAAAAGTGGTCGAGTGCTACTTTGTCTTAAAGAGCACTCGGGCTCGTGCGACGTCCGATCGAGATCTTACGGTCACGCGCGTTTTCCAGTGGGCTCAGGGGAAACCGTCGATGCGCGCGCCAGGTGTCCCCTGGTCGTGGTGGTCGAGACCCGTTGGTTCTCGAGTGCGTTGCTTCTCTCATCCCCTCTCCTGTTCCTCTCCACTCCCCCTCCCATTCGGAACTGCCCCGAGCCCAGCGACAGATCTCGCCCCCCAACTCCTCCCCCAAATCCAGCGCGAGAGCAGCCGGCGGCGTGTCGGCGATTCGGCGCTTGTCTTCCACCGGAGCTAGGGCGGGACAGAGGGCGCGGCGTGAAGGAAGGCGGTGCAGCGGCGGAGACGCGACCGAGGAGAGACGACGCGCTGCAGGCCGCGTCAGAAGGAGCAGCACCGGAGACTCGGCAGTCCACTGGGCAGAGGAGGAACGGCGTGCGCGGCCGTTGTTCTGTTGGCGCGGAAGGGCAAAATCGCGGCGAATCCCTGGTATGCCTCCATGCCTATCGATCTCTTACGGTCATCCGCGTTTAGGAACACCAAATCGATGTGCTCTGCCGCTCCGCCGCGGACAGAGGAGGAACGGCGCGCGTTGACGGGTCTCCGCGGTGCCAAATCGCGGCGGGTCGACACGCCCCTCCACTAAGTTGATGAAATCGAGTAGCAGATGGTAGAAATTGTTTGGAGCACTTGTGAATTTGGAGATGGACGACGACACGGGGCATTTCGTGTTCCTAGGCTACTGGTGAACTGGGATTCGTAGGTTTCGAAGGCAAGCCTTGGGGCTGTAGTTTTTTGGTGTTGTAGATGTGGAGGTCGATCCTGATTAACGACTGACTTGCCTGAATATCGTTCATGTGTTGCCTGCGCAGGAGTGTTTTGACAGTGTTTTTGATTTAGTGTACGAGAATAATGCTTCTCTCATGTCAATGTTGCCTTTGTTTTGTGAGTGACTTGCCTGATATGGTTGATATGTTGCCTGCGCAGGTGTTTTTGACAGTGTGTTTTCATTTAGCGTAGGACAGTAATGCTTCTCTCATGTCAATGTTGCCCCTGTATTGTGAGTGACTTGCCTGACATGTTTCATGTGTCGCCTACGAAGGTGTTTTGAAAGTGTGTTTTTTTT
>NW_021259241.1:0-1979 GCF_002162155.2 Triticum dicoccoides | reverse complement strand
TTCATGATGGTAACTATTACTGACTTTTCATTGTTTCAAGGAGTCAACTATATGTTTCGTGCTCACATGTCATGCTTCCAAAATTTGCATAGGTTGTTCCTCGTTGGTGCTATGGAAGGCATGACGGATGGGCGTGTTTGGTGGATAGGTGGGTCGGTGACGATCCAGAGTTTGTTGCCAAGAGCATCAAGGCCCGGGCTAACCGTGGAAAAGACGGGACACACGGCCAAGGAAACAGGAACCACTGGGGCTTCAAGGCCATGAAGGTATATCTATATGAAAGATGCATTTTGGTTCTTCTTTACCGTCATGTTCTTATGTATGGCTAACTTCTGTTTGACGTTGCAGGAGGACAAGTTGCAGAGGCCGCTCTCAGACATGGAGTCGTGGAAGCTGGCCCGCGAGCGGAGTGATCGCAAGGAGGGCGAGAGCCAGTACTACGGCAACACCGAGAAACACCTACAGTCTTACACTCAGAACTATCAGAAGTTGCATCCGGATGTTCCCGTTCCTGAGGTCGCCCAGTCTCAGATCAACGACACGGCGGTGGTGGACATCCAGGGTAAGTCCCATGGCCGGTATCTGTGTTTTGATGGCTTGGTCACTCCGTCGATCTCGTACACACGGCTTCGAGCTACCAACCCGAGCCCGTTAGAGAGTACGGGGCGTTCGCAGCCTCCCTTAGTCCGCCAACGTGCTGTAAGTACTTCCCCTTATCTTCTTTGTCTCTATCTTTCTTAGTTTATTTTCATCACTGCCCACTTAGAAACAACCTCAATTTTGTAGGCATATCAGACCTTTCTCGAGCATAGGCATATTGAGCTGAGGGAGTACTTGCAACGAGTGAAGGCAAACGATGATTACAGCCGTCAAGTGATGGCGGTTAGTTTTGCCCTCTTAAACCAAGCTCAAATTTGCACTTACATTCCTTCTAACTTTGTTGATCACGGCTTGTTTCTAAGTGGACTTGTTTAACTAACATCCAGGCTATGTTGGCATCTTGGACTAACCGCATGGAGCCACCACAAGTTGGACCCCCACCACCACCTGCGGGAGACGCCCCACACATTCCCATGTTCGAGGAATGGCTGGCACTAGGCGGTGATACTCCGGTTAGTAAATTTTCCTAACTAATGACAAACTAGTTCTCGTTCATTCAACACTATCATGTCATATTTACCGTTAGAATCTTGTTTCAAACATGTAGGGGACCGGTGGCTCGACTCCTGCTACGTCGACCCCAGTCACTCCGATCTGGCAGAGTGATGGTGGTCGCGGTGGCGGTTTTGGCGGAGGAGGACTTGGCGGTGTCGGTTTTGGCGGAGGTGGACTTGGTGGTGGTTTTGCGGAGGTGGACTCGATGGTGGTGGTGGTTTTGGAGGAGGTGGACTCGGTGGTGCTTGATGTCGATGATGATTCCGTGTATGCGGCCGTTGTGCCATGTCTTTCATGTTTCAACTTTTATGATGTTTCATGTCTTGCACTACTCTTATGTTCGTGGACTTTCGCCGGTGATGATATTTAGATGATGAACTTGACTATGTTTAAATGATGTTGATGAACTGTCATATTTCATATTATTCTGTTTTGAAATGTTGTCAAATGAATTGGAAAAGAGAAAACAGGGAATAAAAACAAAAATATGCCTACGGCAAAGCCGTCGGCATAGATAAATTCAGGAGCCACCAGGAGGCGACACGTGGCACGGCTATGCCTACGGCCAAGCCGTCGGCATAGATTTATATCTATGCCGACGGCTTGGCCGTAGGCATAGCCATGCCACCAGGTTACACCAGGAGGCGACACGTGGCAGGGCTATGCCTACGGCAAAGCCGTCGGCATAGGTTTACCGACGGCTTTGCCGTAGGCATAGCCCTGCCACGTGTCGCCTCCTGTCCTGCCAGCAGTTTGACGGCGCCGTTGCTTGCCGTCAGACGGAAAACTACGCTGACGGCTAAACTATGCCGACGGCTGCGCCA
>NW_021259240.1:0-1595 GCF_002162155.2 Triticum dicoccoides | reverse complement strand
ATGAGTTGCACAAACTAGTCATCTCGGGTGGCATGGATCTTTGTGACATCCGGTAGCTCCCATTCATCCGCCAATGACTTCTCGAGCCTTCTTGCATTGGTGCAAGAACATAATGCACGGAAAGTGTATTCAGCCTAGACACCACACACAGTACAAGTAGCATACACCACCTCCAATTTTTTATGCTTGTTGCTCCAAGTTGCAAGAGAGTTTGTACCCAGTCTCTAGGCGAAAATAAGGACCTTTGGAGGTGCCCAGCAACACCAAATGTCCTACGAGTCATCTCGACATCCGTCACGATGTCCACTTCCGATGATAGTTTCCGCATTATGAATTTCTTCCTGGAACATGCGATATGCACTTTGAAAAGTAAGGTTACACTTGTTTATTTGTCCTGGGCAATGATGTCCTCTCCCAGACAAGGCAAAGGCCGAATCTTCCGAATTTCACATACATCAGTTGGAAGAAAAATTGAAGCATGTTCATGTCCCAAGCACCACGAATATCTAGAAGATTTTTACACCCATTTAAATCTGCATCTCCCTTCCATTTGGATCAAGCCTCCTATAGGCTCATGAGCGGTCCATAGGTCACGCGAAATGCGTACGTTATGCACCTTTGCAATCCTCCACGATATTCCTTTTTTTCAAAAGGTCCAATCCATGGGTGATTGCTTGCCAAGTGGACGATGGATTACCTGTAAACAATGTTTCTTTGACACAGACCATGTGCGCAGGAAGCGGGAGAGGATGGTTGACTTGCCTTTCACATGATCAGTGTTGGGGTCAAACACGGTGAATGCGGAGAAGGAAAGTAGCTAGTTAGGAATTTGGTAGATACTTCGACATGAGGGGCAGGCTTCGCATGAACCACTTTATTACTAGCATGCCAAATTCATTAAAGTAGCATTAATAAGTAGACATGCATGGGCTCATCAAGGCTTAAACATGAGTTGCACAAACTAGTCATCTCGGGTGGCATGGATCTTTGTGACATCCGGTAGCTCCCATTCATCCGCCAATGACTTCTCGAGCCTTCTTGCATTGGTGCAAGAACATAATGCACGGAAAGTGTATTCAGCCTAGACACCACACACAGTACAAGTAGCATACACCACCTCCAATTTTTTATGCTTGTTGCTCCAAGATGCAAGAGAGTTTGTACCCAGTCTCTAGGCGAAAATAAGGACCTTTGGAGGTGCCCAGCAACACCAAATGTCCTACGAGTCATCTCGACATCCGTCACGATGTCCACTTCCGATGATAGTTTCCGCATTATGAATTTCTTCCTGGAACATGCGATATGCACTTCGAAAAGTAAGGTTACACTTGTTTATTTGTCCTGGGCAATGATGTCCTCTCCCAGACAAGGCAAAGGCCGAATCTTCCGAATTTCACATACATCAGTTGGAAGAAAAATTGAAGCATGTTCATGTCCCAAGCACCACGAATATCTAGAAGATTTTTACACCCATTTAAATCTGCATCTCCCTTCCATTTGGATCAAGCCTCCTATAGGCTCATGAGCGGTCCATAGGTCACGCGAAATGCGTACGTTATGCACCTTTGCAATCCTCCACGATATTCCTTTTTTTT
>NW_021259239.1:0-984 GCF_002162155.2 Triticum dicoccoides | reverse complement strand
ATGTTCTCGTCGAAGCATGCGTCGGTCATTTTGTGTTTTACCTTCATCTCCAGGGCCATGAGCGTTACTTTCAGGCGGGTATCCTCGGGCCTGCATCCTTCATACAATGGAGTAACCGCGTCTAACTCAAGTTGATCCATCTTGGCTTTCTCTCGGGCGGCAGCTCTTGCGTTATCCGTCTGCTTGAGAAGCAGCTCTTGAATATGAGGGTCCTGCACCCAGCCCATCGATGGTCCAGCGTCGTCTGCTCCGCCGGCATCATCATCTTCATGATCATGCCCGTCGCCTGCTCCGGCATCTTCCTCATCATCATGTCCTGCATCTTCTACATGATGACTGTGTACAGCATCACAGTCGTGATCATCTCCTGGGGATTCTTCGTCTTCTCGCCCGCCCGAGCCGCGGTGGTTGTCTTGCTGCCCTTCCTCATTTCTTGCCCGACCCGCATGGACGACTTCGTAGTCATCTTCATCACCTTGCCACCGATAGCCATCCATGAAACCACGCAACAGCAGGTGGTCCCGCACCTGCCTGGAATCCGGGTCCGCAATAAGGCTCTTCAGCTTGCATCTTCGACACGGACATCTTATCTCCGTCTCGTTCTTTTGAAGCATCTCGGCCTTCGCGGACCTCAAAAACCTATTCACGATGCCTTCGGTCATCGTGCGGACCATGGTCGCCTGCGGGGTAGAGCAAAACGATATTTTAGAACCAAACAAAAATTTGGCATGACCTTCCCTAAAAATAGGACCAAAAAGAATGCTTAATGCCAAAATTCTCGCCGAAACGGAAATGAATCAACATTCCGGCAAAATATTGGCAACTATCGCATATCAAATACCGGTACACCTCCAAACACAAACACATATGCAACACCACAAACATATGCAACACCACGAACATACATAGATCTAGCTAGGCCGTAAAAAGTGCATGTGCACATTGTTGTAAGGAGAACAACCTAAATATAGCTTCCCCCCTTAC
>NW_021259238.1:0-2053 GCF_002162155.2 Triticum dicoccoides | reverse complement strand
TAAAGGAGAGACGAGTTCCCATAGCATTTTGGAAACTTTCCCAAAATCGAGAGGTGAAAAGACTTCCTCGATCCGAGTTAATTTCCAAAGGAACACCATGAAGGGACACTATTCGGGAGATGTATAAGTCTGCCAGCTGACTAGCGGTTATACTCTCACGAACAGGTAGGAAATGGGCTACTTTGGAAAGACGATCGACCACGACGAAAATAGCATTATTCCCTCTCTTGGTCCTGGGAAAACCGGTAATGAAATCCATACCAATTTTATCCCATTTCCATTCAGGAATAGCTAAGGGTTGAAGGGTGCCAGCAGGCCGTTGGTGCTCTGCTTTTACACGACGACAGACGTCGCAATTTGCAATATACTGAGCAATTTCTCTCTTCATCCTAGTCCACCAGAACCTCTGGCGTAGGTCCTGATACATCTTAGTACTATCGGGATGAATGGTGAGAGGAGATTCATGAGCTTCCTTAAGGATCAAACGCCTCAGGTTTCGCACTTTGGGAACCACTAGTCGATTCCCGAAGTATACGACCCCTTGATCATTAATGGAGAAGCAATTCGCAATTCCTTTCTGAATGTTTCTCTTGATGCGGGAGATTCCCGGATCTACCTTCTGTGCCTTGATAATCTGATCCGTAAGGGTAGGTTTTGCCACCAAGGTGGAGAGAAAACCTTGAGGTACAATGTGAAGGTTAAGCTTCCGAAATTCCTCATGGAGAAGCGGTTGACTTTGTTGTAACATCAGGTTGTTACAATAAGATTTACGACTTAGCGCATCAGCCATGACGTTGGCTTTCCCTGGGGTGTAGGTTATCCTTAAATCGAAGTCTGTGATCAACTCAACCCAACGTCTTTGCCTGAGATTCAAATCCGGTTGGGTGAAAATGTACTTCAGGCTTTGGTGATCAGTGAAAATTTCGCAACGATTACCGAGGAGGTAATGTCACCAGGTCTTAAGTGCATAGACTACGGCTGCAAGCTCTAGATCATGAGTAGGATAATTCTCCTCATGTGGGTGCAATTGCCGTGAAGCGTAGGCAATTACGTGTCGATCTTGCATGAGAATGCAACCTAGTCCTTGTCGCGAGGCGTCGCAGTAGATAACAAAGTCCTTGGAGAAGTCTGGCGGTACCAGTACGGGAGCAGAAGTCAGGCGTCTTTTCAGTTCCTGAAAGTTGTGCTCACATTGTGGAGTCCACTCGAACTTCTTATCTTTCTTGAGGAGTTCGGTTAGAGGTTTGGCAACCTTGGAGAAGTTCTCGACAAAGCGACGACAATAGCTCGCTAAGCCTAGAAAACTCCGAACTTGCTTGACCGATTCAGGTGGAGTCCAGTTAAGGACGGCTTGAACTCGCTCAGGGTTAACAGCAATACCTTTACCAGATATTACATGACCCAGATAGGTCACTTCTGACAACCAGAATTCACATTTAGAAAATTTGGCATAAAGGCGATGCTCTCGAAGTTTCTTCAACACTAGCCTTAGATGTTCGGCATGTTCTTCCTCGTTCTTGGAGTAGATGAGTATATCATCGAGGTAAACCACGACGAATTTATCCAAATACTCCATGAAGATTGAGTTCATTAACCGAGAAAAGGTGGCTGGAGCGTTGGTTAAACCGAAGGACATGACGGTGTACTCGTAACGAGTAACAAAGGCCGTTTTAGGAATGTCCCCGTTTCTGATTTTGATTTGATGGTAGCCCAACCTCAAATCCATCTTGGAGAAGACTGAGGATCCAGCGAGCTGATCATACAGGTCGTTGATCCTGGGAAGCGGATATTTGTTCTTGATTGTGACCAGATTGACAGGTCGGTAATCTACAACCATCCGGTCCGTACCATCCTTCTTCTTGACGAATAGGACGGGGCAAGCCCACGGAGATGAACTAGGTCGGATGAAACCCTTTTTCAAGGACTCATCGAGTTGTTTCTTAAGCTCGGCTAGTTCTAGGGGTGCCATCTTATAGGGTCTTCTAGCAATCGGAACGGTTCCTGGAATGAGGTCTATTACGAACTCAACATCCCTGTCAGGTGGAACACCTGG
>NW_021259237.1:0-1551 GCF_002162155.2 Triticum dicoccoides | reverse complement strand
ATCTTTTCTTGGCTATGTTGTTACTCCACAGGGAATTGAAGTTGATAAAGCCAAGATTGAAGCTATTGAGAGTTGGCCGCAACCCAAAACGGTCACACAAGTGAGGAGTTTTCTTGGCCTCGCTGGATTCTATAGGCGTTTTGTGAGAGATTTCAGCACCATTGCTGCACCTCTCAATGAGCTTACAAAGAAAGATGTGCCTTTTCTTTGGGGTACCGCACAGGAAGAAGCCTTCACGGTATTGAAAGATAAGTTGACACATGCTCCTTTACTCCAACTTCCTGATTTTAATAAGACTTTTGAGATTGAATGTGATGCTAGTGGAATTGGATTAGGAGGTGTGTTATTACAAGATGGCAAACCTGTTGCATACTTTTCTGAAAAATTGAGTGGGCCTAGTCTGAATTATTCTACTTATGATAAAGAATTATATGCTCTTGTTCGGACATTAGAAACATGGCAACATTATTTATGGCCCAAAGAATTTGTTATACATTCTGATCATGAATCTTTGAAACATATTAAAAGTCAAGCTAAACTGAATCGTAGACATGCTAAATGGGTTGAATTCATTGAGACTTTCCCTTATGTCATTAAACACAAGAAGGGAAAAGAAAATGTTATTGTTGATGCATTGTCTCGTCGCTATACTATGCTTTCACAACTTGACTTCAAAATATTTGGTTTGGAGACCATCAAAGATCAATATGTGCATGATGCTGATTTTAAAGATGTAATGCAGAATTGTAAAGAAGGAAGAATGTAGAACAAGTTTGTTGTTAACGATGGATTTGTGTTTCGTGCTAACAAGCTATGCATTCCAGCTAGCTCCGTTCGTCTTTCGTTGTTGCAGGAGGCGCATGGAGGAGGATTAATGGGACACTTTGGCGTGAAGAAGACGGAGGACGTACTTGCTACACATTTCTTTTGGCCAAAGATGAGACGGGATGTTGAGCGTTTTATTGCTCGCTGCACTACATGTCAAAAAGCTAAGTCACGACTCAATCCTCATGGTTTATATATGCCTTTGCCTGTACCTAGTGTTCCTTGGGAGGATATATCCATTGACTTTGTTTTAGGTTTACCTCGAACAAAGAAGGGGAGGGATAGCATATTTGTTGTCGTGGATAGATTCTCGAAAATGGCACACTTTATACCATGTCATAAAAGTGATGATGCTGTTAATGTTGCTGATTTGTTCTTTCGTGAAATTATTCGCTTGCATGGTGTGCCAAATACTATTGTTTCAGATCGTGATACTAAATTTCTTAGCCACTTTTGGAGATGTTTATGGGCTAAGTTGGGGACTAAACTGCTTTTTAGTACTACTTGTCACCCCCAAACTGATGGACAAACTGAAGTAGTCAACAGAACGTTGTCTACTATGCTTAGGGCTGTTTTGAAGAATAATAAGAAAATGTGGGAGGAATGCTTGCCTCATATTGAATTTGCTTATAATCGTTCATTGCATTCTACTACTAAGATGTGCCCTTTTGAAGTTGTGTATGGTTTCCTACCTCGTGCACCTATTGATTTGTTGCCTCTTCCATC
>NW_021259236.1:0-1646 GCF_002162155.2 Triticum dicoccoides | reverse complement strand
TCTCCTTCGGGGGATTCTTACACTCCGACTTGAAGTGCCCGAGCAGATTACAGTTGTGGCAGCGGATCTTCCTCTTGTCGAACTTTTTCTTCTTTGGCTTCTCCGATTGTTCGTCGGTATCCTTTGCGGCACGGTACTTTCCGCCGCTACCGGACGCCTTGTCGAAATTGTTCTCTTTGGAAACCATTACCTCCCACTGAGCACGCGTTAGCATCAGGTACTCATCATGTTTTGCATCATCGTAACTCAACTTCATCCGCTCATCATGGGCCTTGAAGCGACCAACCAGATCATCCAAGGTGAGAGTCTTGAGATCAACACACTGCTCGATCGCTAACACAATCGGCATGTAGCGCGGTAGAGCGGCACGTAGGAAACGCCGGACCACGGAGATGTCCTCTAACTTCTCTCCGAGACCGCGAATCCCATTCACCATGGAAGCAACCCTCGCTGCGAAGGCGTCCACCGTCTCGTCTTCTCCCATCCTCAGATTCTCGTAACTCTTCAGCAAAGTTTGCAAGTTCACCTCGCGCACACGTGAGTGCCCTAGATGCAACGTCTTGAGCGTGTCTCATGCCTCCTTCGCTGATGTCTTCGAGATAAGATGCTGTTGCACGTCCACCGGCATCACCGAGCAGATGGCCGTGATAGCCTGGCGATCCTTCCGATACAAGGCACCACCCTTCAGGTACTCATCACCGCCGGGGTCGACGGCTTCCCAGAGCTCATTGGCCTCGACCGCCCACTCCATCATGGTCGCCCACACCACGAAGTTCCCACGGTCGAATCGTGGATACTCCGATCTCACCGGAGCAGCAATTACTTTAGCCGCACCGGAGTACTCCGCCAGTTGCTTGGTCTTCTGGTCGTCCGACATGACCTTCCGTTACTAGGAGATCAACCTTGCTCTGATACCAATTGTTGGCCCAGACCCGACGCTGAGTACTTTCCGACGACGGTGATAATCGACGACAGACAAGGACGAAGCAACGCTGGCTTGTGATAGACCACCCTCAGTGTAAAGCTAGCCCCAAGCTAGCAATCTATCCTTCCTTGGACGTGTGGTACTAATACTAGTACTTCTGGCCGGAACAATCACAGAACATGTACGTAGGCAAACTAGCAATCGAGCTATGCTTTGATCAATTGGACACAAGCAACGCACGCGAGATTGTATGGCCACAGGCTCGTGTCGAGCCTGTTGTAATTAAGTATTACTTTTTCACGATACAAAGTACAGGGGTTAGGCTACATATATATAGGAGCAAATAGCCCAAAAGCTAACCTAGTCGGCAAGGTATACATGCACTACTCGGACGCATATACCAGACACGTGATTAACTCCAACAATCACCCCCCTAATCACGATGTCGTCACGTCACAGCTCCGACGCCGATCCTTCTTCGCATCTCCAAGAACTTCTCTCTATCCAAAGCCTTGTTAGCATGTCCGCCAGTTGATCATCGATGCAAGTGTAGTTGACCTTCGTCTTATCTTCTTCCACGCAATCATTTATGTAGTGATACAGCGTATCAATGTGCTTACTCCTATCATGCCGCACTGGTTCTTCGCGTAGAAAAATTGTAGACTTTCCATCAACATTGAGCACCACTTGTTCCGAATCTCGATCCATGAGATCACTGTGT
>NW_021259235.1:0-1068 GCF_002162155.2 Triticum dicoccoides | reverse complement strand
CACTAACAGAAAGTTTATAATTTTCCTAAAACTAAAAAGCAAAAAGAATTAAAAAATAAAGCAAAAAACAAAAGAAAATAAATAATGCAGAAAACAAAACAAAAAAACAACAATAAGTATTTTGTTGTAAGTAGAAACAAAATAAAATAAATAAAGCAAGAAAGAAAACAAAAAAAAGATTTTTCAAATTTGAAAAGTAATGGCACTAACAAAAAGTTTATAATTTTCCTTAAACTAGAAGCAAAAAGAATTAAAAAATAAAGCAAAAAACAAAAGAAAATAAATAATGCAGAAAACAAAACAAAAAAACAACAATAAGTATTTTGTTGTAAGTAGAAACAAAATAAAATAAATAAAGCAAGAAAAAAAAGTGCCACCTACTGGGCCCCCACGGCCTGAATACGACTTGAATTCCTAATTTGGGCCAGGATTCAGGCCCACAGAAGGCCCAGAAGGCCCATCAGGCAAAGCAGTAGCAAGTAGGCCCATAAGCCTGCAGTAGGAAGGAGTTCAAGAGGGGAGCAGCAGTGGGGCTTATAAACCACTGCGCTCCCATCTCAACTAGCGAGGTGGGACTAAACTTTGGCCCCGATGCGGGCAGCGCAGGGGCCTTTGGTCCCGGTTGGTGGCACCAACCGGGAGTAAAGGGGGGGCATTGGTCCCGGTTGGTGCCACCAACCCGGACCAAATGCCGCAGCTTTCCGCCCTTTGGGCTGCCGAAAAAGAGGCCTTTGGTCCCGGTTGGTGGCTCCAACCGGGACTAAAGGGGGCATTAGACCCGGTTGGTGCCACCAACCGGGACCAATGCTCCTTGTATATAAGTAGCACTTCGCAGTTTTGCAGTTCATCGCCACCAGTTGCCCCACCCCCCGACGACGCCGAACACATCGACGCCGCCAGGGTGCCCCGACGCCGCCCGCCGCCCCCGCCGTCGCCGTCGCCGTCGCCCGCGCCCGTCGTCGTCGCCGTCCTCCCCGAGCCCGCGCTCGCCGTCGTCGCCGCCAGGCTCTGTCGCGTAGCCGCCAGGCTCCGCCGCGTCGCCGCCGCCCGCGCGCCCCCGCGCCCCGC
>NW_021259234.1:0-1444 GCF_002162155.2 Triticum dicoccoides | reverse complement strand
ACAAACCCTGGGATGCGTCTACGTGTCGGTCACCAACACTGGCAGTTTTGGCCGATTCTGGTCCGTTTCATGGACTATTACTCACTGTTTTGGGGTCCCAGAGTGATTTCCATGATTAACAAAACCTGGGATGCGTTTACGTTTCAATCATCAACACTGCCAGTTTTGGTCGATTCTGGCCCGTTTCATGGAGTATTACTCACTGTTTTGGGGTCCCAGAGTGATTTCCACGATTAACAAACCCTGGGATGCATTTACGTGTCAGTCATCAACAATCGCAGTTTTGGCCAATTCTGGCCCGTCTCATGGACTATTACTCACTGTTTTGGGTTCCCGGAGTGATTACCACGATTAACAAACCCTGGGATGCGTCTACGTGTTGGTCATCAACATTGACAGTTTTGGCCGATTCTGGCCCGTTTCATGGACTATTACTAACTATTTTGGGGTTCCAGAGTGATTACCACGATTAACAAACCCTGAGACGCGTCTACGTGTCGGTCATCAACACTGGCAGTTTTGGCCGATTCTGGTCCGTTTCATGGACTATTACTCACTGTTCTGGGGTCGGAGAGTGATTTCCATGATTAACAAACCCTGGGATGCGTTTACGTCTCGGTCATCAACAGTGGCAGTTTTGGCCTATTCTGGCCTGTTTCATGGACTTACTCACTGTTTTTGGGTCCCGGAGTGATTTCCATGATTAACAAACCCTGGGATGCGTTTACGTGTCGGTCATCAATACTGCTAGTTTTCGCCGATTCTGGCCCGTTTCATGGACTATTACTCACTGTTTTGGGGACCCGGAGTTATTACCACGATTAACAAACCCTGAGACGCGTCTACGTGTCTGTCATCAACACTGGCAGTTTTTGCCGATTTTGGCCCGTGTCATGGACTATTACTCACTGTTTTGGGGTCCTAGAGTGATTTCCACGATTAACAAACCCTGTGATGCGTTTACGTGTTGATCATCAACACTCGCAGTTTTGGCCGATTCTGGCCCATTTCTTGGATTATTACTCACCATTTTGGGGTCCCAAAGCGATTTCCATAGTTAATCAACCCAAGGTTGCGCTTACATGTCGGTCATCAACACTGGCAGTTTTGGCCGATTCTAGCCCGTTTCATGGACTATTACTCACTGTTTTGGGGTCCCGGAGTGATTACCATGATTAACAAACCCTGGGATGCGTCTACGTGTCGGTCACCAACACTGGCAGTTTTGGCCGATTCTGGTCCGTTTCATGGACTATTACTCACTGTTTTGGGGTCCCAGAGTGATTTCCATGATTAACAAAACCTGGGATGCGTTTACGTTTCAGTCATCAACACTGCCAGTTTTGGTCGATTCTGGCCCGTTTCATGGAGTATTACTCACTGTTTTGGGGTCCCAGAGTGATTTCCACGATTAACAAACCCTGGGATGCATTTACGTGTCAGT
>NW_021259233.1:0-928 GCF_002162155.2 Triticum dicoccoides | reverse complement strand
CCCCCCCCCCCTGGGTGGAGGACCTATTATTGTAGTATCCTTTTTAGCAAGTTTAGCCATTCTTCCCTGAGGAAATTGTAAGACTTATCCTACAAGTTGTTCCTAATGGATCCTTCCTATATCTAAAGTCTGACCTTTTGCTCGAAGACCATGTCAATGCTATCTTGAAGCATGTCTATGGTACTCCAATTTTCAACAAGAACATTTGAAGCCCAATGATAAATGTTTCCTGCTCAATTATCCAAACACCGCTGTATGGGTAGTATCATGAAATTTCTCTCCCCTACCTAAGGAGTTTTCTACATAATATCCTGTCATGGAAATCATGCTCTGCTTGTCCTTGGGAAGGACATACCCCTGTTATACGTGTTTAAGCACATTTTCCTTCCCGTTGTTTTGTTCAAACTTACTTGTAAACTACTTAACCGAGCAGTGGTAATCCCCTGCTTAGGTAAACACCTCGGTGTACCCTCCTATCTGGTGTAACCCTGTTTCTACTGTTGATAACTTCCGGTAACCGCCGATGGACGAGAACTTTGCCTATTGGTCCGCCTCGTTCAACGAGCAGGAAAATAGTTCTCTTCGTCCCTCGCCCTTGGTATCGACGTTGTTGCCGACATGACCCATAGACTCTCCTCTGACATGCCTTGCTTACATGATTGTGCAAGACGTCACCGCCTTTCCTACTTTTAACCCACATGGTGGGCCCATAACCCACAGTTTCACAGGATCGAAACCTGACTCTCCTATACACCCTGTTGCCAAAGTTATTCCTATAGCTTGACTTCGTATGTAATTTGCGAGCCACCTTCCTAGTGATCAATTCTGGTATCGGACACAATACTTATTCCTGTTGCTCTGAACCCCATTCACACTCTGTTTCAGGCAATGAACGATTGCCTATCCGCTTGAAACTTCTTATTGCACC
>NW_021259232.1:0-2068 GCF_002162155.2 Triticum dicoccoides | reverse complement strand
GATGGTGAAGCGTCTTCTTCGCAGCATTTTTCTTGTTTGTCTCCGACATCTTCTTACTCTTTTCCGATGTCTTGTGGGCCACAAATGCGGGCCAGTGATCTTTGATCTTCTCATATTTGCCGATGAATTCTGGTGTCTTTTTATTTTTGACAAACTGGTTCAGCTCTTTCCTCCACCTCCTCATTAGGGTTGCCATCTTCTTAAGAGCACAAGACTTGATTAATTCCTCTTTAACTGGCTTCTCCGGATCCTCCTCTGGCGGTAGGGTGAAATTTTCCTTCAGCTCAGTCCAAAGATATTCTTTCTGCATATCATTGACATAAGACACCTCAGGGTCTTCCTCCTTAGGCTTATACCATTGCTGGATGCTGATCGGGATCTTCTCCCTAACAAGAACCCCGCACTGAGAAGAAAATGCCTTCCTTGTCCGGATGGGTTCAACCGGTTCGCCGTCGGGCGTGATTTCTATGATCTCAAACTTTTCATCCGAGCTCAACTTTTTCTTCGGGCCTCGTCTCCTTACCGAAGTTGTGCTCGATCCGGAGGGCTAGAAATTATAAGGAAGAAAGACGAGAGTAATTAATATGTGTACATATACCAAAACAATGGAAGCATCAATTAACTAGTCAGCACGGGCTTAACTAATATATATATACCTGGCCGGGCTCGGTTCGGTCACCGGAGCAGTCAGCACGGTCTCCTTCTTGTTCCTCCATTGTGTCACCAGAGCCATCATGAACATAGTCCTGTTCTTGTACCGACATTAATGGGCCGAAGCCATCATGAACATAGCCCTCTTCTTCACCCCGTTCTTCCAGCTGACCAACAACGGTGTCGAGGAGAAATGACGCAACTTCATCCCTTCCATTTGCGATTATGTCCCTCAATATCGCTTCTGTTTCTTCGTCTCGGTGCTCCATAGTTTCTGCAAATATTTACAACATGTTTATATATGGTACAGATGGAACTAGTGGCAAACGTAGAACTAGCCAGCTAATCACAATAAGGAATCATGTTAGTGGCCTCGACGCTACTTCTCTAGGGTTTGGGGTCGCCTCGACACAACAACGCTTCGAGAGAGTTAATTTGTCAGGTAGGGGCGCGGCAGGAGGGGATAGGAGACCAACATCGTTTTCTCTCTAGGGTTTGGGTGTCCTCGAGAGTTTGGTCGAGCGAGAGGGCCGAGGGGGGGGGGTATTTATATCGCCCTTTTCTCATGTCGAAGTTATCTTGAGGGGGTTATATCGATAACGACGCGACAACGACGAGAAAGGAAAATAATTAAGGAAAAGGAAGAAAAGAGGAAGAAGGAAGAAGGAAGAAGAAGAAAAAAAAAAGAGGAGAAGAAGAAAAAATAGATTTTTTTTCTATTTTTTCTTCTTCTCCTCTATTCATTTCTTCTTCTCCTCTTCTTTTTCTTCTTATTTTCCTTTTTCCTCTCATTCTTTTTCTTCTTCTTTCTTCCTTCTTCTTCTTCCTCTTTTCTTCCTTTTCCTTATTTTACTTTAAATTTCTCCTCTACACTAACCTAAA
This sequence comes from Triticum dicoccoides, assembly GCF_002162155.2. Taxonomy (NCBI): domain Eukaryota; kingdom Viridiplantae; phylum Streptophyta; class Magnoliopsida; order Poales; family Poaceae; genus Triticum; species Triticum dicoccoides. Next base: position 535 of record NW_021259232.1, on the reverse strand, counting down.
ATGCACTAACCTAAAATCGATATCTACTAACAACTTAAAAAAATAATACATATATGAAAAAATGCATATATGAAAAAGAAACATCATCATATCATCAACAGAAAAAATAGTATTTTTTCTAAAAATCTATCTTTTGCATATATACATCAACATATATATACACTAACCTAAAATGCACAAAAATGCTATCGGAGAGGGGGTATATCGACCCCCCTCATGTATCCACATACATACATCTATACATACATATATACTTACATATATGTATAAATTTTTGCATATATAAAGTTTTTCTAAAATCTAACTTTTGCATATATGAACATATATACACAGAGAACATATACATATATACACAGAGAACATATACATAAAATGCACAAAAAAAAGAGGAAAGGGCGCCGGCGGCCGGACCGAAGGCGGCGGTGTGTGGTCGGGGCGACGGCGACGGGGTTGGGGAAGGGGCGGCGCGCGCGGTGACGGCGACGTGGTCGGGGAAGGGGCGGCGCGCGCGGCGACGGCGACGGGGTCGGGGAAC
>NW_021259231.1:0-1701 GCF_002162155.2 Triticum dicoccoides | reverse complement strand
GTTTGATGTGTAATTAAGCATAGAGAACATGAAGCAGTCTGATGGAACCAACAGGTGGCATCAGAACAACACCATTATCATAAATATAGCATGCAAGAAGTAAAATAGTAGGCAGTGATATCTAGGAAGTACAGTAATACTTAGGACAAAACTAAAGCATATTAACTATATGTGCACTGGTATGTAATTTAGCACATGTAACATGTTCACTACCAGAAGTATGGCCCTACAGGGGCAAGCAGAATAATGTGTCTCATGAAAAATTGAATGGTGTACTGAAGAAATTCAAAGGTGCGGTGCTTATGCTAAGAAAGTGAACGTAGGTGTCGGCTGTTGGATAATAGTACCTAATTCTCGGTGGTGTATGGGTATCGTTGTCATACTTGATAGCTAAGATCGTCGATGGTGCTCCTGTTGCGGTTGAGTTTGGGCCGGCTGTAGTCGTCGCTCAAGCGGCTCCGGTGCTTCGGTTGCGGCGCCTGTCGACATGCAATAAAGCTCATCTGTGGTAAGTGAACAGTTGCACGATCAAGAAGAGAAAAACCTAAGGAGTACAAATCGAAATAACCTGATGAGGCTGCGGCGTCAGTAAAGCAGGTCCGGTGGAGTTGAATATGGTGTCCGTGGAGCGGGTCCGGTGCAGTGGACGAAGGCTTTGACGGGCGTGGTGTATAGTGCTTTCGGTGAGGCGGATCTGTTGTGGCGGACGAGGGCTTGTATGAAGGGCCAGCGATGGGGCGGACGAGGGAGTCAGTGAAGGGCCTACACTATGGTGGATGAGAGCGCCAGTTAAGCAGATCTAGTGCAGTGGATGAAGGAAATATGCCCTAGAGGCAGATATAAAATTATTATTTATTTCCTCACATCGTAATAAATGTTTATTTTTCATGCTAGAATTGTATTAACTGGAAACGTAATACATGAGTGAATACATAGACAAACAAAACATAGTGTCACTAGTATGCCTCTACTTGACTAGATCGTTGATCAAAGATGGTTGTGTTTCCTAACCATAGACATGGGTTGTCATTTGATTAAAGGATCACATCATTAGGAGAATGATGTGATTGACTTGACCCATTCCGTTAGCTTAGCACTTGATCGTTTAGTATGTTGCTATTGCTTTCTTCATGACTTATACATGTTCCTACAACTATGAGATTATGCAACTCCCGTTTACGGGAGGAACAGTTTGTGTGCTACCAAACGTCACAACGTAACTGGGTGATTATAAAGGAGCTCTACAGGTGTCTTTGAAGGTACATGTTGAGTTGGCGTATTTCGAGATTAGGATTTGTCACTCCAATTGTCGGAGAGGTATCTCTGGGCCCTCCCGGTAATGCACATCACTATAAGCCATGCAAGCAATGTAGCTAATGAGTTAGTTACGGGATGATGCATTACGTAACGAGTAAATAGACTTGCCGGTAACAAGATTGAACTAGGTATTGAGATACCGACGATCGAATCTCGGGCAAGTAACATACCGATGACAAAGGGAACAACGTATGTTGTTATGCGGTTTGATCGATAAACATCTTCGTAGAATATGTGGGAGCCAATATGAGCACCCAGGTTCCGCTATTGGTTATTGACCGGAGACGTGTCTCGGTCATGTCTACATAGTTCTCGAACCCGTAGGGTCCGCACGCTTAAAGTTAGGTGACGGTTATATTATGAGTTTATATGTTTTGATGTACC
>NW_021259230.1:0-1484 GCF_002162155.2 Triticum dicoccoides | reverse complement strand
ACCTGAAATTTGTCGCAAAAACGAAACTGAATAGCTTAATCTCAGTAGGAAATGCGAGGAGACCACACAGTCGCGAGAACCATACGAAGGCGTATGCCCCTCCCTTTTTAGGTGGTGCTAGGCGCCAACTGGCAGCAGGCAGAAAACACTAAGTTAGATGTTTGATGCGCCGATGTGTGACTCTTTGACCTCCTTAAATTAATAGAATCTCCCTTTCCCTGAAAAACAGGCAAGTGTGTTTTTTATATTATAAAGCCATACATGGCAATTTTATTTTTTAGCTTATTCACTCCATATCATTTGTCGCATCAATACTCCTTTGTGGTTAAGTCTTTACTCACGAGCAGTATAACTGGTATGTTTAGATTTCTTTTTTTAGGTAATGGGCAGCTACACCCTTTGGTTCATTCATAATTAATTCATTACATATAATGGTCCTACTTACATCAGGGAACTCATTAATCCAGCAGGACCAAACATCATGCTCTGCCGATTTCGCCAGAACATGTGTTGCCCCATTACATGTACGACTGACATGAATAAAAGTACAAGATACAAACCTTGTGGCACATTTGCTAATATCATGGACTATGGCTCCAATAGGGGACTTATCAAAACCTAAACTCTTGACCTTATTGATCAGTGACATGCAATCAGATGCTACCATGATCTTCCGTATGCCAAGGTTATTGGCAAGGATTAAGGCTTGACGAAGTATATTTTTTTTCAAAATTGATAAAAAATAAATGTTGAAGAAATCCTTTAAAAGTTGATGGATTTTATTTAAAATTAATGAGGTTTTTTAAAAATTAATGTATTGATTTTTCAAATTCGATGAGAGCAGCTCAGCTAGCGCACACACGGCTAGGGTCAGAGCCATCTCATCTCCATCGAAACTCTATACAGCCCATGGACCTTTTGTTAGGTGTATGTGGCCCATCAGTTATATCATCCTTTGCGTGATGGCTGGCCCATTTGGCTATCATTTTCCTCACATGGTGATGGACAGAGACATGATGGCTGGCCCATTTGGCTATCATTTTCCTCACATGGTGATGGACAGAGACATGATGGCTGGCCCACTTGGCTATCGCTGGAAGCGTCCGCAGTTATGGCCCGGCCCATTTTCGGGTTTTCGCTCGCATGCTTCCTGTGTTCGTTTTGGGCAAATCCTATTCGGCGCTGCAGGCGTCGGTTAACGTGCATTTTGTTAACAGGCGCCTGTAGCGCACACCACCTCCCGCCAGTTGGGCCGACCCTTTTAATTTTTCTTCTCATTTCTTAAATCTTAAAAACAATGCGCTCCTGGTGAATCAAATTAGAGACCCCCCTCATGTTACCACGCGTTTACCAACCCGCCACCAAGCTGAATATCGTAAGAAGCAACGTTTCCCTTCTTTTATTCTTTCCTTTTTTGCTTTTTTTCTTTTTCTTTTTTTGTCTTTTTTTCCTTTCCTTTTTAAATTTGGATGTACTTTTTGCAA
>NW_021259229.1:1549-8131 GCF_002162155.2 Triticum dicoccoides | reverse complement strand
GCTCCCCGTCCGCGGTGCGACGCATTTTCGCGCATGTGTCCGCGGCGTTCTGCTGCGGCAACCGTCGACCCAGTATCGGTCGGCTCCTCCATCGTCCACCCTCCCGGTCTCCCGCCAGCGCAAGCGCTCAGGCCGGTCGAGGCTTCAGCGATGGGTGAGTCACGCGGTGGCTCGCCAATCGGCCACTGCCCAAGTTGCGGCAATCGAGCCCAACGAATCTCTCTACGGCTTGTTCGATCAGTCGACTGGCTCCGTAGAGACTGCATCCGAGTGCGGAAGCAGTGATCCAGCGGCGGAAATCTTGATGGTCGACGGGCCCCACAGCCCTCCTGGCTTCGCCCGTGGTGGTGGAGCAGGTGACGGCGGCGACCCTGCGCGAGGCTACGAAGAGTACCAGCCCGAGCCACTCGACTCTCTGCAAAGAGAGGAACTTCGCCGCAGGAACGAGGATCCCCTGCGTATTCCCATCGCAGGAGAAACCCCCGAGGCTCGTGCCTTGGAGGAGGCGCGTCTGGCCAATTTGGCCGAGCGCACTCGACTGGAGAACCTTCAGCGAGCACTCGATGAGCGCGCGCGGCAATGAGTTCCCGACACCAGTCGACGTCAACTCTTCCCGCCGACTCAGGTATATCGAACCCCAATTCAGAATTTAGCAGCTGCGACCCGTATAGCAGAGTCCATTCAGCCTTCGGAGTCGGAAGCTGGCAGAGGTTTGCTGCAAATCAGGGATCTGCTCCGGGCAGCAGGAGATCAGAATTCAGCCGTGTCTCAGTCGCGCAACAGAATTCACAGTCGATCTGTCACTGTGAATACGGTTCAGTCGGCTCACAGCCCCAGGTCGCCTCCGCGGCGCGAAGGGCGTGAGAATCGGCGAGATCAATATGGCGACAGACTCGACCGAGATGATAGGCGTCGAGTGCCCTATTCCCCTCCGAGGGGTGGGTCTTACGCTCCTCGGCAGCCAGATGATAGGCGTCAGTACAGTACAGGGCGTAGGGTTCCAGTTGACCCCAGAGAGCCAGGCTTCGACGCGCGATCCATTATCGTGCAAGGGTTGGTCGACCGGAACAGAGCCCATCGAGGCGCACTCGACAGAGACGTACCCACGAGCAGTCGAGTACATGTTTCTGGTCCTGAATGTTTCAGCAGAGCTATCAGAGCCGCAGTTATCCCCCCCAATTTCAGGTTGGCAACAGGAGTCAGCAAGTTCACTGGTGAGTCTAAGCCTGAAACTTGGCTTGAAGACTACCGAGTGGCAGTTCAGATCGGTGGTGGGAACGACGAGGTGGCCATGAAGCATTTGCCCCTCATGTTGGAAGGTTCTGCCAGGGCATGGTTGACTCAATTACCTCCTAGCAGCATTTACACTTGGGAAGATCTGTCCCGAGTGTTCGTCAGAACGTTTGAAGGGACTTGCAAGCGACCAGCTGGATTGACAGAGTTGCAAGTCTGCGTGCAGAAAACTAATGAGACTCTCAGAGAGTATATTCAGAGGTGGATTACTTTGCACCACACTGTGGAAAATGTCTCTGATCATCAGGCAGTATGCGCCTTCAAAGATGGCGTCAAGAACAGAGAACTGAGTTTGAAATTTGGTCGAACCGGTGACATGACCTTGAGTCGGATGATGGAGATTGCTACCAAGTACGCCAACGGCGAAGAAGAAGACCGACTCCGAAGCGGCAAGCACAAGCCGAGTCAGTCGGAAAAAGGAAACACCGGTCGGAAACAGAAGCGGAAGGCTGAACCGGCAGCTCCTGGAGAGGCTCTGGCCGTGACTCAAGGAAAGTTTAAGGGGAAACCAAAAGGATCCTGGAACCCCAAGAAGGTAAAGGATAAAGAAGGGAACGACGTGATGGATATGCCGTGTCACATTCACACGAAGAAAGATGAAGAGGGGAATATCATTTACCCAAAGCACACCACTCGCCAGTGTCGACTCCTGATCCAGCAGTTTCAGGGAAAACAGTCTAAGGACAAGGAGAAGGAGTCGGGCAAGGCCGAAGACAAAGAGGACAGTGAGGGAGGATATCCGCATATCAACTCCACTCTGATGATCTTTGCAGATGTGGAAACTAGAAGTCGACTGAAAGTGATTAACCGAGAGGTGAACATGGTTGCCCCAGCAAAAGCAAATTATCTGAAGTGGTCTCAAACACCCATCACATTCGACCAATTTGATCACCCGACTCATATTGCCACCCCCGGGAGGCAAGCTTTGGTGGTCGATCCAGTTGTCGAAGGCACTCGACTGACAAAGGTGCTGATGGATGGTGGAAGTGGGCTGAACTTATTGTATGCAGACACATTGAAAGGCATGGGCATTCCGATGTCCCGACTGAGCACTAGTAACATGAGCTTCCATGGAGTTATACCAGGGAAGAAAGCCGAGTCACTCGGCCAGATAGCTTTGGACGTAGTGTTTGGTGATTCGAAGCATTTTCGCAAAGAAAAGTTGACGTTTGAGGTCGTGGATTTTCAAAGTGCATATCATGCCATTTTGGGGAGACCAGCCTACGCACGGTTCATGGCTCGACCATGTTACGTGTACCTCAAATTGAAGATGCCCGGTCCCAAAGGTGTGATCACTGTCACCGGTGATAGGAAAAAGGCAGAGGAGTGCTTTCAGAAGGGCTCCAAGATTGCCGATTCCCAAGTGACAGCGGTCGAGTTCGAAGAATACAAGCAAAACGTAGATCCGAGTGACTTGCTGCGATCCAAGAAGCCCGCCACAGAGTCTGCATTCCAGTCGTCCGGTGAGACGAAGCCTGTTCACATTCACCCGACCGACCCCGAAGCAGCTCCGACCCGCATCTCCACAACACTCGACCCAAAATAGGAAGAAGCGCTCATCCAATTCCTCCGTGAGAACTGGGACATTTTTGCATGGAAGCCCGCTGACATGCCAGGTGTTCCCAGGGGACTGGCTGAGCATCGCCTAAGAGTCGACTCGTCTGCAAAACCAGTCAAAGAGCATCTTCGGCGGTCCGCCGTCCAGAAGAGAAAGGCCATCGGTGAAGAAGTGGCTCGACTGTTGGCGGCAGGATTTATCCAAGAGATATACCACTCCGAGTGGCTCGCTAATGTCGTCATGGTTCCTAAGAAGGACCAGTCGCTCCGAATGTGCATTGATTTCAAGCACATCAACCGGGCCTGCCCGAAAGATCACTTTCCTCTCCCTCGCATAGATCAAATTGTTGACTCGACCGCGGGATGCGAGAGGTTGTCTTTTTTAGATGCTTACTCCGGATACCACCAGATCCGTCTGTACGGGCCCGATGAGGTAAAAACAGCTTTCATCACTCCATTCGGGTGCTTCTGCTATATCACCATGCCATTCGGCCTCAAGAATGCCGGAGCCACATTTATGTGAATGATTCAGAAGTGTCTACTCACCCAAATCAGTCGGAATGTGGAAGCTTATATGGATGATATTGTTGTCAAGTCACGAAAAGGTTCCGACCTGCTCGCTGACCTCGCCGAAACATTTGCCAACCTCAGAAGGTATGATATTAAGCTCAATCCATCAAAGTGCACATTTGGAGTTCCTGGTGGCAAGTTACTCGGTTTTCTCGTTTCCGAACGGGGAATCGACGCTAACCCAGAGAAGATTGGCACTATTCTCCGAATGAAACGCCCTGTGCGAGTGCACGATGTCCAGAAGCTTACTGGATGCTTGGCCGCATTAAGTCGATTCATCTCACGACTCGGTGAAAAGGCATTGCCTCTTTACCGACTGATGAAGAAGGCTGACAAGTTCGAGTGGACTCCAGAAGCTGATGCAGCGTTTGCTGAGCTAAAAGCTCTGCTCTCCACCCAGCCGGTGCTTGCTGCTCCAATCAGCAAAGAGCCTCTGTTGCTCTACATCGCAGCCACAGGACAAGTCGTCAGTACTGTGCTAACGGTCGAGCGGGAAGAAGAAGGAAAAGCTCTCAAAGTTCAGCGCCCAGTGTATTATTTGTCTGAAGTCTTGACTCCATCCAAGCAGAGATATCCTCATTATCAGAAGCTTGTGTATGGAATATACATGACCACAAAGAAGGTTGCTCATTATTTCTCTGACCATTCCATCACAGTCGTCAGCGACGCTCCACTATCAGAGATTTTGCACAACAGAGATGCAACTGGTCGAGTGGCCAAATGGGCGATTGAACTTCTTCCCCTTGATATCAAGTTTGAGGCAAAGAAAGCCATTAAGTCCCAGGCGATAGCAGATTTCCTCGCCGAGTGGATTGAACAACAGCAGCCGACTGAAGTTCACTCGGAGCATTGGACCATGTTTTTCGATGGCTCTAAGATGTTGAATGGTTCCGGTGCTGGGGTTGTCCTGGTTTCCCCCAGAGGAGATAAGCTCAGATATGTGCTCCAGATTCACTTTGATTCCTCCAACAATGAGGCAGAATATGAGGCCCTCCTATATGGGTTGCGCATGGCCATTTCACTCGGCGTCCGTCACCTAATGGTCTATGGCGACTCGGATTTAGTGGTCAATCAGGTGATGAAAGAGTGGGACGTGAGAAGCCCAGCCATGACTGGACACTACAGTGCAGTGAGGAAGCTGGAGAAGAAGTTCGAGGGGTTGGAGCTCCATCATATACCCCGACTGAAAAATCAAGCAGCTGATGATCTAGCAAAGATAGGTTCCAAGAGAGAAGCCATTCCGAGTGGTGTGTTCTTGGAGCATATACACACTCCGTCAGTCAAAGAAGATCCTTTCACCGAAGAAACTCTGCAGCCCAAGAGCGCCACAGATCCGACTGAAGTTGAAGTCCCAGCGGTGGTCGACTTGATCATGGAGGTTTTGGTGGTCATTCCCGACTGGACGATTCCGTATGTCGCATATATCTTTAGGAAAGAGCTTCCGGAGGATGAGGAAGAGGCTCGGCAGATCGTCCGTCGATCTAAGGCCTTTACCGTAATCAAAGGACAATTATACAGAGAAAGCGCGACTGGAGTCGGTCAGAAGTGCATAACACCAGAAGAAGGTCGAATCATCCTCAATGATATTCACTCGGGGACCTGTGGTCATCATGCGTCCTCTCGGACCATCGTGGCCAAAGCATACCGAGCCGGATTTTACTGGCCCAAGGCGAATGAGATGGCAAAAGAGATAGTAGATAAGTGCGAGGGATGTCAGTTCTACTCGAATATGTCGCACAAGCCTGCGTCAGCTTTGAAGACCATCCCACTCGTCTGGCCTTTTGCAGTTTGGGGGCTGGACATGATCGGTCCTTTGAGAACAGGACGAAGTGGCTTCACGCATGTACTGGTGGCAGTCGACAAGTTCACCAAGTGGATCGAGGCTAAACCAATCAAGAGCCTTGACACCGGTACTACTGTTAGCTTCATCAGGGAACTAATATTCAGATATGGAGTCCCGCACAGCATCATTACGGATAATGGGTCGAACTTTGACTCAGAGGAATTCAGAGCTTTCTGCAACTCCCAGGGCACACGGGTCGACTACGCATCAGTCGCCCATCCGCAGTCGAATGGACAAGCAGAGCGAGCTAATGGACTGATTCTCAAGGGACTGAAGCCTCGACTGATGCGTGATCTCAAACACGCGGCTGGAGCTTGGGTCGACGAACTTCCATCTGTACTCTGGGGACTGCGGACCACGCCTAATCGGTCGACCGGAAGAACTCCATTCTTCTTGGTCTATGGAGCTGAAGCAGTCTTGCCGAGTGATCTTCTCCACAATGCTCCTCGAGTTGAAATCTACAACGAAGCAGAAGCTAAACAAGCGCGGCAGGACGCAGTCGACCTTTTAGAAGAAGAAAGGGAGATGGCTCTGATCCGGTCGACCATCTACCAACAAGATCTGCGGCGTTTCCACGCCCGAAATGTGAGAGGTCGAGCCTTCCAGGAAGGGGATTTGGTTCTCCGAGTGGATCAGCACAAACCACACAAGCTTGCTCCTTCTTGGGAAGGCCCCTTCATCGTCACCAAGGTTCTCCACAACGGGGCGTACCGTCTTTACAACGTCGAGCATAATATCGACGAGCCCCGAGCTTGGAACGCGGAGCTACTCCGCCCGTTTTACACTTAAAGCTTTATCACTCGGATGAGTTGCAATAAAGTACTTCTGTAGTTCATGGACCTCAAAATAATAAGTGTCATAGTTCCTCCATAATATCTGTCACTTTTTATTTTTTGTCCAATGAAATTCCCCTCAGTGGGTGACTTAGCTGCGAATCCGTTTCGCCTAAGTTGGTAAAAATCCTACCGAGTGGTGAGCCAGACTCCCACTCGGAGGCTTAGCCGCGAATCCGTTTCGCCTAAGTTATCAAAATCCTACCGAGTGGTGAGCCAGACTCCCACTCGGAGGCTTAGCTGCAGCCTCGTGCTCGCCTAAGTTATAAAAATCCTACCGAGTGAAGAGCAACCCTCTCACTCGGGGGCTTAGCTGCAGTCCAAGCACTCGCCTAAGTTGTGAAAATCCTACCGAGTGAAGAGCAACCCTCTCACTCGGGGGCTTAGCTGCAGCCTCGTGCTCGCCTAAGTTATAAAAATCCTACCGAGTGAAGAGCAACCCTCTCACTCGGGGGCTTAGCTGCAGTCCAAGCACTCGCCTAAGTT
>NW_021259229.1:0-1143 GCF_002162155.2 Triticum dicoccoides | reverse complement strand
CGCCTAAGTTATAAAAATCCTACCGAGTAGAGAGCAACCCTCTCACTCGGGGGCTTAGCTGCAGTCCAAGCACTCGCCTAAGTTGTGAAAATCCTACCGAGTGAAGAGCAATCCTCTCACTCGGAGGCTTAGCTGCAGCCTCGTGCTCGCCTAAGTTATCAAAATCCTACCGAGTGGTAAGCCGGCCTTCCACTCGGAGGCTTAGCTGCAGCCTCGTGCTCGCCTAAGTTATAAAAATCCTACCGAGTGAAGAGCAACCCTCTCACTCGGGGGCTTAGCTGCAGCCCTGTGCTCGCCTAAGTTACAAAAATCCTACCGAGTGAAGAGCAACCCTCTCACTCGGGGGCTTAGCTGCAGCCCAGTGCTCGTCTAAGTGGACTAAAGAATAAGTCGATTGCAGCACAGGCGCCTTGCTTTGAACCTGCAAAAGACATTCCGAGCCGAAGGCAATCATATTCAAGCACCAAATCCAAGTTTGAATCGACATCTAAAGGAACCGAAAGTGCTCAGGCGTCAAGCCTGTTAAGGTTTGTCGGTTACAATTTCACTCGGCATACCGAGGCAAATTTAAAGCGTCGAGCCAGAAGAAGTTTTTTACCCCTCCTGTGGAGGGCTGGAAGGTGCAACAAATTCATCAAGGTCAATCCCGTCGGCGATCCGAGTGGCAGCTTCAAGGAAAGTTTCCATAAAGGATCTGAAGTCGTACTTCTTGGTATTGGCCACCCGAAGGGCCGCCAGCTTCTCTTCTCGCGCATCTTTGCAGTGGACTCGGGCCAGACACAGAGCGACATCTGCACCACACCGAGCCGAGGACTTCTTCCACTCCTGCACTCGACCAGGGATCGTGTTCAAGCGGGCCATCAGCGACTCAAGGTCATTCTGAAGTGTCTCCTCAGGCCAGAGCATCGAGTCGATGCGAGATGTGGCGGCCTTCAGCCTTGCGAGATAGTCCACGACAGCTGCAACACGAGACTCCAGTCGGAAAACATCCATGGCAACTTCGTCGTTCACCGGAGAATTGACGGGGTCAAGGTTTGGCTCCAGTCGGCTGGTTTCTTCTTCAAAGTTTTGACAAAATTCTGCAAGGGTGATCACTAAGTCAAGGAGATAGTCGAATGGAAAAAGCCACAATTGGAAATATTT
>NW_021259228.1:0-1035 GCF_002162155.2 Triticum dicoccoides | reverse complement strand
ACGTAGCGCTTGTGCGTGCTCTCAAGAACTTGAGCATTTCCACAATCATCAAGGTTTTTATCAACAACCGCGTCAAGGGTGCTGACAACACAACATACTACCATGATGAATAGCGATGGACGATGCAGATGCGAAGGAGGATAACACTTTCTCATATTTCACCTTAGCGAGGCCAAGCAAATAAAATCTGGATGATCGACCGAGAGACATTTAGCACTCCGCTTCTAATGTTCTCCTTGATGTGCTAGTATAACCCATTCATAGATATGGTTTGATATCTAAAACATCAAGTAAAAGGTCGGACTTCGGGAACACAAAAATCCATAGGGGCAACTAGGGAGCAAATCCTACGAAATCCCTATGGGGGGGGGGGGTGGCCAACTTCCTCAAACAAGATACTATAATAATAGGTCTACCGGATGGGTGTGTTGGCCACGACATCCACCTTACCGGTTATCGAGAGACCAATATTATAGTTCTTAGGGAAATGTTCCAACCATCATATCTGCCTGAGATTCAGCTCTGGTTGGTGTTAGGATATTCCAGGCTCATCGAGTCTTAGGAACAAAAATGAAAGTTTGCAACACAAATCGATGAGATGACGTTGCGGGATTCTCGGGAGATGAACTACGATAGCAAGCTCCAAAACATGAGCTGGTTCTGCTACAAACATGTGAACACGTTGTCCCAGACAAGCATGACCACGTGGTAGTCTTATAATAAAACACTACCGAGTTCAGGAGGGGGAACCATCAACGAGGGTATCGAAGTTCTTTCATAAGTCCGGATTAGCTCTTATGAAGGAACTCCTTCTCCTTGAACAAATCAATCAGTGGCTTGGTGTGCTAGGGATACATATAGATTGAAGGTTGCAAGTCTTCAAACCACAGCATTCTTCGCACGTGTGCATGACTGATTTGGAATGATTCCAAAGAAAGCAACATTGACTTTCTCGAATCCACGGCGGCAACTTGCATCAGATGCACATGAATTAAAGGAAGTCACTACCTTCATCCAAACATATGCTTCATGAGC
>NW_021259227.1:0-1243 GCF_002162155.2 Triticum dicoccoides | reverse complement strand
AGGTATAAGGAGTAAAAAGAGCCTTACGTTCCATCCCACAATCAATTCCCCTACATATAACTAAGAATTTCTAGACTCAACTTCGACCAGTTTGGCTTGGTAATCCTACAGGCAGTCAAGCTCTGATACCAACGCTGTCAGGACCCCGACTCAATGCCACATCGATCTAGCATGTAACACCTCATATCACTTTGCGGCCTCACGCACGGTAATCCCACGGGTGTCGCCTTACTTTTGCCCGGGACCGTTTGCGCCTTTTGGCATACGTATATGATAGTGTCGCTAGCATCCATATGATAAGGAGTCCGGGCTGACATGGCTAGTCGTAAACCCAAAGCGGCACAGACTTACAGGGACAGGCATCCATGACCCAGCATCGAACGTGTCGGTCATCAGCGAGTGAGTCCAGGCTGTAGCACTGGGCTAGCAGGACTCTGGTGAACCGGGCTGTAGCGGGCTAACAGGACTCTGGTATTCATCGCGTGGCATTTCCCCGAAGGGACAGACACAGGAACGAAGAAGGACACATGCCGGCCAGCCTAAGTGTTCCGGAGCAGTAGCAAGCTACCATGGCTCGGTGGAAACACTAGGAGACATTTCCCCGTAAGAGAGGCTACTAAAGATAAACAACTAGATGGTCAGATCCCACACATACCAAGCATTTCAATAACATACACACAATATGCTCGATATGTGCAAATACAACATGGCATCACAACATGACTCTACGACTCAAGTAATTTATTCAATAGGCTCCGAGGAGCGCGATATTACAATCATGGGCCTCATGACCCAACAATCAGAGCATACAAGTCAAAGCACAAACGGAAACTATCATGTCTGAGTACAGACATCTATAAATGAAAAAGGCTGAGAAGCCTGACTATCTATCAGATCCTGCCGAGGGCACAAGATCGTAGCTGAGGTATCAAGCTAAACGTCGAAGTCCACGCGAAACTACTAGTGAGACCGAAGTCTCTCTGCAAAAACATAAAATAGGCAAACGTGAGTACAAATGTACCCAGCAAGACTTACATCAGATCTATCTACACATGCATCATTATCAACAAAGGGATGGTGGGGTTTAACTGCAGCAAGCCAGCTTTGACTCGGTGGCTATCCTAAACTACGACTGCAAGCGACTCTTTTGAGGTGGCGCACACGAGTCCACATATTCACCATATCAATACACCACTATGGATCCGCTCCCGTCTCCCTACGAGAACGCCATCCATAGCACTCA
>NW_021259226.1:0-1677 GCF_002162155.2 Triticum dicoccoides | reverse complement strand
GCCAAAGAATTTTCTTTCCCCGGTCTCTGACCAGTTAAGGGGTGTTCGACATCGTCGTCCATAGAGAACTTCAAAAGGGGCTTTACCCAAGCTAGATTGATAGCTGTTGTTGTAAGCGAATTCGGCAAATGGAAGGCACTTCTCCCAGTCCATTCCGAATGAGATAACAGAGGCTCGAAGCATGTCTTCTAGAATCTGGTTGACGCGTTCCACTTGACCACTTGACTGAGGGTGGAAAGCGGTGCTAAAGGAGAGACGGGTTCCCATAGCATTTTGGAAACTTTCCCAAAATCGAGAGGTGAAAAGACTTCCTCGATCCGAGTTAATTTCCAAAGGGACACCATGAAGGGACACTATTCGGGAGATGTATAAGTCTGCCAGCTGACTAGCGGTTATACTCTCTCGAACAGGTAGGAAATGGGCTACTTTGGAAAGACGATCGACCACGACGAAAATAGCATTATTCCCTCTCTTTGTCCTGGGAAAACCGGTAATGAAATCCATACCAATTTTATCCCATTTCCATTCAGGAATAGCTAAGGGTTGAAGGGTGCCAGCAGGCCGTTGATGCTCTGCTTTTACACGACGACAGACGTCGCAATTAGCAATATACTGAGCAATTTCTCTCTTCATCCTAGTCCACCAGAACCTCTGGCGTAGGTCCTGATACATCTTAGTACCACCGGGATGAATAGTGAGAGGAGATTCATGAGCCTCCTTAAGGATCAACTGCCGTAGATGCTGGTTCTTGGGAACCACTAGACGGTTCTCAAAGTACACAACACCATGATCATTTGTGGAGAAACAACTAGCACCTCCGCTAGCAATGTTCTCCTTGATCTTAGCTATTCCTTTATCTCGCTTCTGGGCAGCAATGATTTGATCCGTAAGAGTAGGTTTCGCCACCAAGGTGGAGAAAAATCCTTGAGGAACAATGTGAAGGTTAAGCTTCCGAAATTCCTCATGGAGAAGCGGTTGACTTTGTTGTAACATCAGATTGTTACAATAGGATTTACGACTTAGCGCATCAGCCATGACGTTGGCTTTCCCTGGGGTGTAGGTTATTCCTAAGTCGAAATCTGTGATCAACTCGACCCAACGTCTTTGCCTGAGGTTCAGATCCGGTTGGGTGAAGATGTACTTCAGACTTTGGTGATCAGTGAATATTTCGCAACGGTTACCGAGGAGGTAATGTCGCCAGGTTTTAAGTGCATAGACTACGGCTGCAAGCTCTAGATCATGAGTGGGATAATTCTCCTCATGTGGGTGCAATTGCCGTGAAGCATAGGCAATTACGTGTCGATCTTGCATGAGAATGCAACCTAGTCCTTGTCGCGAGGCGTCGCAGTAGATAACAAAGTCCTTAGAGAAGTCTGGCGGTACCAGTACGGGAGCAGAAGTCAGGCGTCTTTTCAGTTCCTGAAAGCTGTGCTCACATTGTGGAGTCCATTCGAACTTTTTATCTTTCTTGAGGAGTTCGGTTAAAGGTTTAGCAACTTTGGAGAAGTTTTCGACAAAGCGACGGCAATAGCTCGCTAAGCCTAGAAAACTCCGAACTTGCTTGACCGATTCGGGTGGAGTCCAGTTAAGGACGGCTTGAACTCGCTCGGGGTTAACAGCAATACCTTTACCAGATATTACATGACCCAGATAGGTCACTTCTGACAACCAGAATTC
>NW_021259225.1:0-1485 GCF_002162155.2 Triticum dicoccoides | reverse complement strand
TCTGTATTTTTGAAACAGAATATACAAAAAATGAATAAAAAAATTAAAGTGGTACGACAACAAATATTAACTTGGAGATTATGCATCAATGTTTGGCAATTAGACAAACCGTTTGTCTAACTCACCTAGGCTCGTGTCTTGTTCGGTTGTACTACTACACTGTGTTCTTTAACCAAGGAGGCAAGAACCGATCTCTAACAATCCCTTTAAATATTTAATTAGGATTTAAGAAATTAGGAATTAGGAGTAGAAACCGATCATCAAGACGAAGTTAATTAGGAGTAGGGGAGCCGCTAGCGGCGGGCTAACTATTCTGAAGTAGTGAAGCACCTGAAGGATGGAAGCCGTACGTTAAGCACTGGGATTTGGTTGCCGATCAATCTGACGAGGCGAGGATCGATCCGACGAGGCAACAAGTTGAAAATTTAGGAGAGGAAGGCAACAGCTGCAGCGACGTGAACTGTTTGCGGCTTGACGATCGATAAGATGAGGGCTGAGGGCATGAGGCGAAGCTGCGAAGGAGATGATCCCATTTCCTGTAGCTAGGGCGCCGCAACTGCTATTAAGGGTTTGCGATTTATCGAGTCCATGATGCCTTTTTTTCAGACGGAGGATCCTGTTACCATCTCGATTGAGGCATCGAGCAGCTTTCTTTTGTGATGAGGTACATCGATCGAGCACCGGGCGGAGCGCCATCACCCAGCGGCCCATCGCCAGCTATGAACAGTTTAAAAATGTAAATACTAGGCGTACATACAAATTTTGGGGCGCCTAAAAATTATGGGCTCTGTGCGGGACGCATACTTTGCACATATATGGGCCTGGCCCTGCCCACAAGTAAGACTGGCGGCTTTTACCCAAGGGCGAGTCTGTGTAGTCCAGGAAGGCAGGACCCAAGAAGCACAATGACACCTTGATGGCAGGACCCAAGAGGTGGATTATAAGCATGGTAAAACATACTGGTCATATCCGGGGTTTCTCCTTGTGTGGTTCTCTTTGGGAAATACATTTTTTTGTTACACATTTCCAGGAGGTTTATAAGTTTCTGAAAGATAACCACCGAAGAAACCACTATCTGTGAGTTAACGAGTTTTAGTCTGCTAAGGACAACCCTAGTCCTATTCCAACAAAACTACGATGCTACAAACAGGTCTAAATCAGAAGAATATGTATATAAGGGTATAACTTACTGTATCATATTATCTAGTACAAATCTCATGATATTAGAATTTAGGAGTAAGTGACCAAAATAAAATCACTTACATTCACATGTCACAAAATAAGATCTCCTGAAGAGTCGGTGGGGATCGGTTCTTCATCTTTTGGAAAACGAATGTTGAATAACACTCTTTGATAGCATCGGGAATTACCACCGAAATGTCATCATCAAGCTTGAATTGGCGGAGTGAATGACCGGTCGTTGCTATCTACTGGTGACCTTAGGCCTTATGTCTTCCGAGTGGATTCTTGTCTTCCGAGTGAGAT
>NW_021259224.1:0-1203 GCF_002162155.2 Triticum dicoccoides | reverse complement strand
TTCCTCCACGGGTCATCGTCGCGAAGCCACCTTCGATGTCCCATGAACACGGTTTTCGAAGACCCGGGATCTCTATCTAGCTGGCGATACGTTGTGTCATCCATGCACCTTACGCATCCAGAAAATCCGTGGACTACCTGCCCCGCAAGATATCCGTAACCGAGATAGTCGTGCACCGTCGTGAGCAGTGCGGCTCTCATAGGGAAATATTCTTTCTCTGCGGCGTCCCACGTATTGGCTGGCGTTTTCCACAGCGTGTCAAGCTCCTCTTTCAGCAGCCCCAGATACAGATTGATGTCGTTCCCTGGTTGTTTCGGCCCTTCAATTAGCATACTCATGTGAATGTACTTCCTCTTCATGCACAACCAGGGGGGAAGGTTGTACATCCACACAAACACAGGCCAGGTGCTATGTGTGCTTCTTTGGCTGCCAAATGGATTGACTCCATCGGTGCTCGCGCCTAGCACGATGTTCCTTGGATCGTTCCCAAATTCTGGGTATTCGAAGTTCAATGCTTGCCACTGGCTCGCATCCTTAGGGTGACTCAGCATCTTGTCTTTTTTACCTATCTCCGGATCATTTGCGTCATCTTCTCGCTTCTTCTCCTCCCTATCCGCGTGCCAATGCAGGAGCTTTGCTACCTTAGGATCCGCGAAATACCGCTGCAGACGAGGAGTGATCGGAAAGTACCACACCACTTTTCGAGGAGCTTTCTTCCTCTTCTTGTATCGAGTGACACCGCACACCGGACATATTGTAGAATCCGCGTGCTCGTCCTGATAAATGATGCAATTGTTCATGCACACATGGTATTTCACGTGCGGTAAATCCAGAGGACACACGATTTTCTTTGCCTCCTCCAAACTGGTCGGGCACTTGTTCCCCTTGGGAAGACGTTCGTGCCAGAATGACATGTTCTCGTCGAAGCATGCGTCGGTCATTTTGTGTTTTACCTTCATCTCCAGAGCCATGAGCGTTACTTTCAGGCGGGTATCCTCGGGCCTGCATCCTTCATACAACGGAGTAACCGCGTCTAACTCAAGTTGATCCATCTTGGCTTTCTCTCGGGCGGCAGCTCTTGCGTTATCCGTCTGCTTGAGAAGCAGCTCTTGAATATGAGGGTCCTGCACCCAGCCCATCGATGGTCCAACGTCGTCTGCTCCGCCGGCATCATCATCATGTCCTGCATCTTCTACATGATGA
>NW_021259223.1:0-1856 GCF_002162155.2 Triticum dicoccoides | reverse complement strand
CCCCCCCGGGCCAGTGCTCGTTGTGAGTGTTGGTCCAACCTGTCAGCCGCCGGTGGCCACCAGGGGCAACTCTGGGCTGGCCTACCGGAAGTTTGGACAATCCTGTGTGCCCTGAGAACGAGATATGTTCAGCTCCTATCAGGATTTGTCGGCACAGCGGGAGGCTTTGCTGGTCTTGTTTTACCATTGTCGAAATGTCTTGTAAACCGGTATTCCGAGTCTGATCGGGTCTTCCTGGGAGAAGGTATATCCTTCGTTGATCACGAGAGCTTATCATGGGCTAAGTTGGGACACCCCTGCAGGGTATAATCTTTCGAAAGCCGTGCCTGCGGTTATAGGCAGATGGGAATTTGTTAATGTCCGGTTGTAGAGAACTTGACACCAGATCCGAATTAAAACGCATCAACCGCGTGTGTAGCCGTGATGGTCTCTTTTCGGCGGAGCCCGGGAAGTGAACACGGTTTTGGGTTATGTTTGACGTAAGTAGGAGTTCAGGATCACTTCTTGATCATTGCTAGTTCACGACTGTTCCTTTTGCTCCCTTCTCGCTCTTATTTGCGTATGTTAGCCACCATATATGCTTAGTCGCTGCTGCAACCTAACCACTTTACCCCTTCCTTTCCCATAAGATTATATAGTCTTGATCTCGCGGGTTTTGAGATTGCTGAGTCCTTGTGACTCACCAGATACTATCACAACAGTTGTAGGTGCCAATGATACCAATACAGGTGATGCAACCGAGCTCAGATGGGAGCTCAATGAAGATCTGGATCGTTGCTATGTTTCGTTTCATGATGATCAGTAGTGGAGCCCAGTTGGGACGATCGGGGATCTAGCAGTTGGGTTATCTTCTTTTCTTTTGGCTTCGTCCGTAGTCGGACTATGTGTGTACTCTGAATGGTGTATGATTTATTACATGTTCATTGTGTGAAGTGGCGATTGTAAGCCAACTCTTTATCCCATTCTTGTTCATTACATGGGATTGTGTGAAGATGACCCTTCTTGCGACAAAACCACAATGCGGTTATGCCTCTAAGTCGTGCTTCGACACGTGGGAGATATAGCCGCATCGTGGGTGTTACAAGTTGGTAATCAGAGCCATCCCCGACTTAGGAGCCCCCTGCTTGATTGTTGGCTGGCGTTGTTGAGTCTAGAAAAAAAATGTTTTGAGTCTTAGGATTATATATATCGGAGAGTAGGATTCTTTTTACTCCTCAGTCCCTTCGTCGCTCTGGTGAGGTCTCCTGACGTAGATGTTTTGACTTTCCTCTCCTCAAATTTCACTAAAAAAAATTTAGGATCACGCGGGTATCTTGGAATCGTTCCGATGGTTTTGTGACAAGAACATTGTTCTTGGTGCCTCCTGTCATTATGTGGCATTGACCCGGGGAGTTGAGCTCCGAGGTGTTGCCGTCACAATTTTATCGTTGCAGTTCTGGAATACCTGAGTTTTGCCGACATCGAAAATCTCTTTTATGCAGTTGTTGGTGAGATAACCTCGACGCCACCCAGTACTGGGGCGGGAGTTCGGGAGTATTGCCATAGCTCGTATAACGGATGCTTTTCGAAGGTTGAGGTACACGATTTCCGAAGGTTTCTTGGTTATGTGTTGACGGATGGATACAGCTTGGATGTAGGAATTGTTAGTTTTGGGTGAGATATATATTGCTTCCCCTGTATCCCCAACACCAGATTGCATAACCAGAAAGTTTCGGGAGTTTTATAGGTGGGAATTCAAGTAGCTCCTAGAATATCTTTTCGACAGATGCATGATATGAGATTGGGGTTTGACGTCTAGTGGTCCGCCTTTCCACGGTCGTTTTTACAGTGGTCTCGTTGTGTCTTAAAGAACCCTT
>NW_021259222.1:914-2266 GCF_002162155.2 Triticum dicoccoides | reverse complement strand
ATTTACCTAATTGTTTAGAGAGCTAAATGACCGTGAAATTGAAAATCACTACAAAATGAATCCTGAAAATGTTGAAACTTGGCATGGTATCATCATATCACCCGCATAGCATGCATGAAAGGGCAAAAAATGGACGCACTTCATGTACAAACTGGACAAACTCTTTCGAAGTATCAGAGTTTTGGACGAGAACTCATCTGTTACACGGCCAATTCAATGTTTTTAATAATTTATTTGAACTCCGGACTTCTTTTGTGTTCAGTATGCAGCATTCAAAGTGACGTCGTCAATTTCCAACATGTTCTGACATCATTTGTTGTTTTTCGGTCATTTACCTAATTGTTTAGAGAGCTAAATGGCCGTGAAATTGAAAATCACTACAAAATGAATCCTGAAAATGTTGAAACTTGGCATGGTATCGTCATATCACCCGCATAGCATGCGCGAAAGAGTAGAGAGGGTCACGGCAAAAACTGGACGCACTTCGTGTACAAACTGGACAAACTCTTTTGGAGTATCAGGGTTTCGGACAAGAACTCATCTGTTACACGGCCACTTCAATGTTTTTAATAACTTATTTGAACTCCGGACTTCTTTCGTGTTCAGTATGCAGCATTCAAAGCGACGTCATCAATTTCCAACATGTTCTGACATCATTTGTTGTTTTTCGGTCATTTACCTAATTGTTTAGAGAGCTAAATGACCGTGAAATTGAAAATCACTACAAAATGAATCCTAAAAATGTTGAAACGTGGCAAGGTATCATCATATTACCCGCATAGCATGCGCAAAAGAGTAGAGAGGGTCACGGCAAAAACTGGACGCACTTCGTGTACAAACTAGGCAAACTCTTTCGGAGTGTCAGGGTTTCGGACGAGAACTCATCTGTTACACGGCCACTTCAATATTTTTAATAACTTATTGGAACTCCTGACTTCTTTTCTGTTTAGTATGCAGCATTCAAAGCGACGTCATCAATTTCCAACATGTTCTGACATCATTTGTTGTTTGGCGGTCATTTACCTAATTGTTTAGAGAGCTAAATGACCGTGAAATTCAAAATCACTACAAAATGAATCTTGAAAATATTGAAATTTGGCATGGTATCATCATATCACCTGCATAGCACACGCGAAACAGTAGAGAGGGTCACGGCAAAAACTGGACGCACTTCGTGTACAAACTAGACAAACTCTTTCGGAGTATCAGGGTTTCGGACGAGAACTCATCTGTTACACGGCCACTTCAATGTTTTTAATAACTTATTTGAACTCCGGACTTCTTTTGTGTTCAGTATGCAGCATTCAAAGTGACGTCATCAATTTCCAACATGTTCTGACATCATTTGTTGT
>NW_021259222.1:0-904 GCF_002162155.2 Triticum dicoccoides | reverse complement strand
GGACGAGAACTCATCTGTTACACGGCCACTTCAATGTTTTTAATAACTTATTTGAACTCCGGACTTGTTTTGTGTTCAGTATGCAACATTCAAAGTGACGTCATCAATTTCCAACATGTTCTGACATCATTTGTTGTTTTGCGGTCATTCACCTATTTTTTTAGAGAGCTAACTGACCATGAAATTGAAAATCACTACAAAATGAATCTTGAAAATATTGAAACTTGGCATGGTATCATCATATCACCCGCATAGCACACGCGAAAGAGTAGAGAGGGTCACGGCAAAAACTGGACGTACTTCGTGTACAAACTGGACAAACTCTTTCGGAGTATCAGGGTTTCGGACGAGAACTCATCTGTTACACGGCCACTTCAATGTTTTTAATAACTTATTTGAACTTCGGACTTCTTTTGTGTTCAGTATGCAGCATTCAAAGCAACGTCATCAATTTCCAACATGTTCTGACATCATTTGTTGTTTTTCGGTCATTTACCTAATTGTTTAGAGAGCTAAATGACCGTGAAATTGAAAATCACTACAAAATGAATCCTAAAAACGTTGAAACTTGGCAAGGTATCATCATATCACCCGCATAGCATGCGCAAAAGAGTAGAGAGGGTCACGGCAAAAACTGGACGCACTTCGTGTACAAACTAGACAAACTCTTTCGGAGTATCAGGGTTTCGGACGAGAACTCATCTGTTACACGGCCACTTCAATGTTTTTAATAACTTATTTGAACTCCGGACTTCTTTTGTGTTCAGTATGCAGCATTCAAAGCGAAGTCATCAATTTCCAACATGTTCTGACATCATTTGTTGTTTTTCGGTCATTTACCTAATTGTTTAGAGAGCTAAATGACCGTGAAATTGAAAATCACTACAAAATGAATCCTGAAAAT
>NW_021259221.1:0-2209 GCF_002162155.2 Triticum dicoccoides | reverse complement strand
GCCCACTCAATTTTTCAGAAAAGTATGCAACAGGTTTGCAATCTTGTAATAACACACCTCCTAATCCAATTCCACTAGCATCACATTCAAGCTCAAAAGTCTTATTAAAATCAGGAAGTTGGAGTAAAGGAGCATGTGTCAACTTATCTTTCAATACCGTGAAGGCTTCTTCCTGTGCGGTACCCCAAAGAAAAGGCACATCTTTCTTTGTAAGCTCATTGAGAGGTGCAGCAATGGTGCTGAAATCTCTCACAAAACGCCTATAGAATCCAGCGAGGCCAAGAAAACTCCTCACTTGTGTGACCGTTTTGGGCTGCGGCCAACTCTCAATAGCTTCAATCTTGGCTTTATCAACTTCAATTCCCTGTGGAGTAACAACATAGACAAGAAAAGATACTCGGTCGGTGCAAAAGGTGCACTTCCCAAGGTTACCAAACAAACGTGCATCACGTAGAGCAATAAAAACAACACGTAAATGTTCCAAATGTTCCTCCAAAGATCTGCTATAAATCAATATGTCATCAAAGTAAACTACCACAAATCGTCCAATGAAAGCACGTAAAACTTCGTTCATTAATCTCATGAAAGTACTAGGTGCATTAGTTAACCCAAAAGGCATGACTAACCACTCATATAATCCAAACTTAGTTTTGAATGTTGTTTTCCATTCATCTCCCAATTTCATACGAATTTGATGGTAGCCACTACGCAAATCAACTTTGGAGAATATTGTAGAGCCACTCAATTCATCAAGCATATCATCTAGCCTATGAATAGGATGACGATAACGAATAGTAATATTATTAATGCTTCTACAATCAACACACATACGTGATGTACCATCCTTTTTCGGCACTAGAATAATAGGAACAGCACAAGGACTAAGGGATTCGCGTATATAACCTTTGTCGAGAAGCTCTTGTACTTGACGCATAATCTCCTTCGTCTCCTCTGGATTGGTACGGTATGGTGCACGGTTTGGCAGTGAAGCAACGGGAATTAAGTCAATCTGATGCTCAATCCCTCGAATAGGCGGTAATTCCGGTGGCACGTCTTGTGGAAATACGTCAGCGAACTCCTGCAAAATGTTAGTGACAGCAGGAGGCAAAGAGGAAGGCACGTCCTCGAATGAAAAATAATGCCTCTTTGCACACAAAAGCATAGCAAACAGATTTGCTGAAATCTAGCTCATCAATATCAGATTTGGTGGCAAATAAACATGCACTTTTCAATTTAATTTCAGAAGCAACACTAGATGGTTTATTATTAGGCTTCATTTGTTGCTCAAATTCTTTTGCCACAATCTGATTTTCACTCTTATTCTTCTCCTGTTTTGCTTTATTAGCTCTATTAATATCATCTTTCAAAATGGAATCAGGAGTCATAGGAAGCAAAGTAATATTTTTATCCTTATGAACAAGAGTATAGTGATTGTTTCTACCATAGTGTACAGAATTTTTATCAAATTGCCATGGTCTACCAAGTAATAAGGAACATGCTTGCATAGGTACCACATCACAATCAACATAATCAGCATATGTAGAGATACTAAAATGCACACGAACAGTACGTGTTACCTTAACCTTGCCGCTGTTGTTGAACCATTGGATGTAGTAAGGATGTGGATGTGGTCTTGTGGTGAGAGAAAGCATCTCCACCATCTCCATGCTATCCAAGTTGTTGCAGCTCCCTCCGTCTATGATGACGCACACAGAACGTTCCTTCACAACTCCCTTGGTATGGAACAAATTTTGCCTCTGATTTTGCTCAGCTTGTGTGACCTGCACACTCAAAACACGTTGAGCAACTAAACATTCATACCTGTCAGCGTCTTCAGGAGCCATGTATTGCGTCTCATGATCAGAATCATCTCCACCATGTTCTTCACGTGTAATAAGAGCCAAAGTCTCCTCATCATAGTCACTAGCGGACTCATATCCACCATCCGCGGTAGCAATCATCACACGCGGAGATTTGCATTCTCTCGCATAATGACCTCCTCCCTTACAACGACGACAAATAATATCACTTGTGTGCCCTGTTGATGCCATGGAAGAAGAAGAACTCCGTGCAGGCCCAGCAGGTGCGCTCTTGGCAGATAATGGTGGTTGTGCCTGTTTTCTTGTATCACGACTGGAGGAGGCACCTAATTGAGGTGTTGGTGCAGTTGAAGTAGAAGATGCACGCGGTGTCCATGATGAAGGTCGGC
>NW_021259220.1:0-1184 GCF_002162155.2 Triticum dicoccoides | reverse complement strand
TGTTGGAAATATGCCCTAGAGGCAATAATAAAAGTATTATTATATTTCATTGTTCATGATAATTGTCTTTTATTCATGTTATAACTGTATTATCCGGAAATCGTAATACACGTGTGAATACATAGACCTCAATATGTCCCTAGTGAGCCTCTAGTTGACTAGCTCGTTGTGATCAACAGATAGTCATGATTTCCTGGCTATGGACATTGGATGTCGTTGATAACGGGATCACATCATTAGGAGAATGATGTGATGGACAAGACCCAATCCTAAGCATAGCACAAAGGTCGTTTAGTTCGTTTGCTAGAGCTTTGCCAATGTCAAGTATCTCTTCCTTAGACCATGAGATCGTGTAACTCCCGGATACCGTAGGAGTGCCTTGGGTGTATCAAACGTCACAACATAACTGGGTGACTATAAAGGTGCATTACAGGTATCTCCGAAAGTAGCTGTTGGGTTGACACGGATCGAGACTGGGATTTGTCACTCCGTATGATGGAGAGGTATCTCTGGGCCCACTCGGTAATGCATCATCATAATGAGCTCAAGGTGACCAAAGTGTTGGCCACGAGATCATGCATTACGGTACGAGTAAAGTGACTTGCCGGTAACGAGACTGAACAAGGTATTGGGATACCGACGATCGAGTCTCGGGCAAGTAACGTACCGATTGACAAAGGGAATTGTATACAGGGTTTGATCGAATCCTCGACATCGTGGTTCATCCGATGACAACATCGAGAAGCATGTGGGAGCCAACATGGGTATCTAGATCCCGCTGTTGGTTATTGACCGGAGAACGTCTCGGTCATGTCTACATGTCTCCCGAACCCGTAGGGTCTACACACTTAAGGTTCGATGACGCTAGGGTTATAAAGGAAGTTTGTATGTGGTTACCGAATGTTGTTCGGAGTCCCGGATGAGATCCCGGACGTCACGAGGAGTTCCGGAATGGTCCGGAGGTAAAGATTTATATATGGGAAGTCCTATTTTGGCCACCGGAAAATGTTCGGGATTTTTCGGTATTGTACCGGGAAGGTTCTAGAAGGTTCCAGAGTGGGGCCCACCTGCATGGGGGGACCCACATGAACGTGAGTAGTGGGGGAAAGGCCCCACACCCCTGGTCAAGGCGCACCAAGATCCCCCCTTAGAAGGAATAAGATCATATCCCGAAGGGATAAGAT
>NW_021259219.1:0-1153 GCF_002162155.2 Triticum dicoccoides | reverse complement strand
TCGACTGTGAATTCTGTTGCGCGACTGAGACACGGCTGAATTCTGATCTCCTGCTGCCCGGAGCAGATCCCTGATCTGCAGCAAACCTCTGCCAGCTTCCGACTGCGAAGGCTGAATGGACTCTGCTATACGGGTCGCAGCTGCTAAATTCTGAATTGGGGTTCGATATACCTGAGTCGGCGGGAAGAGTTGACGTCGACTGGTGTCGGGAACTCGTTGCCGCGCGCGCTCGTCGAGTGCTCGCTGAAGGTTCTCCAGTCGAGTGCGCTCGGCCAAATTGGCCAGACGCGCCTCCTCCAAGGCACGAGCCTCGGGGGTTTCTCCTGCGATGGGAATACGCAGGGGATCCTCGTTCCTGCGGCGAAGCTCTTCTCTTTGCAGAGAGTTGAGTGGCTCGGGCTGGTACTCTTCGTAGTCTCGTGCAGGGTCGCCGCCGTCACCTGCTCCACCACCACGGGCGAAGCAAGGAGGGCCGTGGGGCCCGTCGACCATCAAGATTTCCGCCGCTGGATCACTGCTTCCGCACTCGGATGCAGTCTCTCCGGAGCCAGTCGACTGATCGAACAAGCCGTAGAGAGATTCGTTGGGCTCGATTGCCGCAACTTGTGTAGTGGCCGATTGGCGAGCCACCGCGTGACTCACCCATCGCTGAAGCCTCGACCGGCCTGAGCGCTTGCGCTGGCGGGAGACCGGGAGGGTGGACGATGGAGGAGCCGACCGATACTGGGTCGACGGTTGCCGCAGCAGAATGCCGCGGACACATGCGCGAAAATGCGTCGCACCGCGGACGGGGAGCGCGTCTACGTCGAGTGGAGCCTCCTGGAGCCATGCGGAGTCGTCGGCGATGAAGGTGAGAGTGCCGAGACGGATCTCTTGACCCTTGACCAAAACTCCAGCAGACACCATGATGAGAGTACTCGGAAGAACTGCAACTTCTCCACAAAATCGCTAAAACACCTGCCCCACGGTGGGCGCCAACTGTCGTGGTTCTAAGCCTGACAGTAGAGTGGGGGGTAGGTATGGAGAGGCAAGGTCCTAGCTATGGAGAGGTTGTAAGCACAAAGGATGTACGAGTTCAGGCCCTTCTCGGAAGAAGTAACAGCCCTACGTCTCGGAGCCCGGAGGCGGTCGAGTGGATTACGAATGTATGAAT
>NW_021259218.1:0-635 GCF_002162155.2 Triticum dicoccoides | reverse complement strand
GCACCCCTCCCCTACTCAACCTCCGCCGCCGACCCCCGCACCCCGCGCACCCTCCCCCGCTCCACCGGCATTACTGTTTGATGATATTTTTTTAAAAAATTATTACTGTCTTATAGAAAAAATATTACTGTTATGATTTAAACAAGTTTGAACATATTTAAACACAAATAAGTATCAAACAACATTTTAAATGCATAAAAAAATTGTGGAGCCTGGGAATCGAACCCAGGACCTCCTGGTGTGAGAACTGGCTGCTGACCAGTCGAGCTAGTAGAGGGAACTTGGTGTGGATCAGGTCAGGTGGAAGATAACCTGTTGGCTCGAGCAGAAATCAAAAAAAAATTACTAATGGCGCACCAAGGTGAGGTGCGCCATTAGTGTGGATGTACTTATGGCGCACCGAGGGGTGGTGCGCCATTAGTATTGTGCCGCCCCCATCCATAGTTCCTCCCCGACGGCCCACCTAGCTATCCCCTCTCTCTCCCTCGCCCTCGCCCTCGATCCCCTTCCCCGACGCCGCTGCCCCGCCGCCTCGACGCCACCCCGACGCCGCGATGCCGCCCCGTCGTCCTCGTCTCCGCCCCGACGCCCCGACGCCGCGACGCCGCCCTCTCCTCTCCCGACGCCGCCACCCC
>NW_021259217.1:0-1388 GCF_002162155.2 Triticum dicoccoides | reverse complement strand
TAGTGGTAAATCAGTAAGATACATCATAGATCGCACCATATCCAATAAAGTGCGGGTACGACGTTCAGACACACCATTACGTTGTGGTGTTCCATGTGGCGTGAGCTGTGAAACTATTCCACATTGTTTTTAAATGAAGGCCAAACTCGTAACTCAAATATTCTCCTCTATGATCAGATTGTAGAAACTTTATTTTCTTGTTACGATGATTCTCCACTTCACTCTGAAATTCTTTGAACTTTTCAAATGTTTCAGACTTGTGCTTCATTAAGTAGATATACTCATATCTGCTCAAATCATCTATGAAGGTCAGAAAATAACGATAGCCGCCACGAGCATCAATGATGACCCACAAGTATAGGGGATCTATCATAGTCCTTTTGATAAGTCAGAGTGTCGAACCCAACGAGGAGCAGAAGGAAATGATAAGCAGTTTTCAGCAAGGTATTCTTTGCAGGTACTGAAATAAGTGGTAACAGATAGTTTTGTGATAAGATAAATTGTAACGAGCAACAAGTAACAAAAGTAAATAAAGTGAAGCAAGGTGGCCCAATCCTTTTTGTAGCAAAGGACAAGCCTGGACAAACTCTTATAATAGGAAAAACGCTCCCGAGGACACATGGGAATATCGTCAAGCTAGTTTTCATCATGCTCATATGATTCGCGTTCGGTACTTTGATAATTTGATATGTGGGTGGACCGGTGCTTGGGTACTGCCCTTACTTGGACAAGCATCCCACTTATGATTAACCTCTATTGCAAGCATCCGCAACTACAACAAAAGTATTAAGGTAAACCTAACCATAGCATGAAACATATGGATCCAAATCAGCCCCTTACGAAGCAACGCATAAACTAGGGTTTAAGCTTCTGTCACTCTAGCAACCCATCATCTACTTATTACTTCCCAATGCCTTCCTCTAGGCCCAAATAATGGTGAAGTGTTATGTAGTCGACGTTCACATAACACCACTAGAGGCTAGATAACATACATCTTATCAAAATATCAAACGAATACCAAATTCACATGACTACTAGTAGCAAGACTTCTCCCTTGTCCTCAGGAACAAACGTAACTACTCACAAAGCATATTCATGTTCATAATCAGAGGGGTAATAATGTGCATAAAGGATCTGAACGTATGATCTTCCACCAAATAAACCAACTAGCATCAACTACAAGGAGTAATCAACACTACTAGCAACCTACTAGCACCAATCCCGGACTTGGAGACAAGAATTGGATACAAGAGATGAACTAGGGTTTGGAGATGAGATGGTGCTGGTGAAGATGTTGATGGAGATTGCCCCCTCCCGATGAGAGGAGTGTTGGTGATGACGATGGTGACGATTTCCCCCTCCCGGAGGGAAGTTTCCCTGACAGAACA
>NW_021259216.1:0-1163 GCF_002162155.2 Triticum dicoccoides | reverse complement strand
CGGGTGGCGTGAGTTGCGAAACTATTCCACAGTTTTTCAAATGTACACCAAACTCGTAACTCAAATATTCTCCTCCACGATCAGATCGTAGAAACTTTATTTTCTTGTTACGATGATTTTCAACTTCACTCTGAAATTCTTTGAACTTTTCAAATGTTTCAGACTTATGTTTCATTAAGTAAATATACCCATATCTGCTTAAATCATCTGTGAAGGTGAGAAAATAACGATATCCGCCACGAGCCTCAATATTCATCGGGCCACATACATCGGTATGTATGATTTCCAACAAATCTGTTGCTCTCTCCATAGTACCGGAGAACGGTGTTTTAGTCATCTTGCCCAAGAGGCACGGTTCGCAAGTACCAAGTGATTCATAATCAAGTGGTTCCAAAAGTCCATCGGTATGGAGTTTCTTCATGCGCTTTATACCGATATGACCTAAACGACAGTGCCACAAATAAGTTTGCACTTTCATTATCAACTCTGCATCTTTTGGCTTCAACATTATGAATATGTGTATTACTACTATCGAGATTCAATAAAAATAGACCACTCTTCAAGGGTGCATGACCATAAAAGATATTACTCATATAAATAGAACAACCATTATTCTCTGATTTAAATGAATAACTGTCTCGCATTAAACAAGATCCAGATATAATGTTCATGCTCAACGCTGGCACCAAATAATAATTACTTAGGTCTAATATTAATCCCGAAGGTAGATGTAGAGGTAGCGTGCCGACTGCGATCACATCGACTTTGGAACCGTTTCCCACGCGCATCGTCACCTCGTCCTTTGCCAGTGCCCGCTTATTCTGTAGTCCCTGTTTCGAGTTGCAAATATTAGCAACAGAACCAGTATCAAATACCCAGGTGCTACTGCGAGCTCTAGTAAGGTACACATCAATAACATGTATATCACATATACCTTTGTTCACCTTGCCATCCTTCTTATCCGCCAAATACTTGGGGCAGTTCCGCTTCCAGTGACCAGTCTGCTTGCAGTAGAAGCACTCAGTTTCAGGCTTAGGTCCAGACTTAGGTTTCTTCTCTTGAGCAGCAACTTGCTTGCCGTTCTTCTTGAAGTTCCCCTTTTTCTTCCCTTTGCCCTTTTTCTTGAAACTAGTGGTCTTGTTAACCATCAACACTTGATGCTC
>NW_021259215.1:0-1965 GCF_002162155.2 Triticum dicoccoides | reverse complement strand
CCTCGTTTGGCGAGAATGCGAAAAGGTCCAATGTAACGAGGAGCCAATTTGCCTTTGATACCGAAACGATGGGTTCCCTTCAGAGGGGTGACCCGAAGATAAGCCTTCTCGTCAACCTCGAAAGTCATAGCCTTATGTTTTCGGTCATATTGACTCTTTTGACGAGATTGAGCTGTTTTCAACTTTTCACGAACGATACGAACTTGTTCTTCTGCTTCCTGAATCATATCCGGGCCAAAGAATTGTCTTTCCCCGGTCTCTGACCAGTTAAGGGGTGTTCGACACCGTCGTCCATAGAGAACTTCAAAAGGGGCTTTACCCAAGCTAGATTGATAACTGTTGTTGTAAGCGAATTCGGCAAATGGAAGGCACTTCTCCCAGTCCATCCCGAATGAGATAACAGAGGCTCGAAGCATGTCCTCTAGAATCTGGTTGATGCGTTCCACTTGACCGCTCGACTGAGGGTGGAAGGCGGTGCTAAAGGAGAGACGGGTTCCCATAGCATTTTGGAAACTTTCCCAAAATCGAGAGGTGAAGAGACTTCCTCGATCCGAGTTAATTTCCAAAGGAACACCATGGAGAGACACTATTCGGGAGATGTATAAGTCTGCCAGCTGACTAGCGGTTATACTCTCACGAACAGGTAGGAAATGGGCTACTTTGGAAAGACGATCGACCACGACGAAAATAGCATTATTCCCCCTCTTAGTCCTGGGAAAACCGGCAATGAAATCCATGCCAATTTTATCCCATTTCCATTCAGGAATGGCTAAGGGTTGAAGGGTGCCAGCAGGCCGTTGGTGCTCTGCTTTTACACGACGACAGACGTCGCAATTAGCAATATACTGAGCAATTTCTCTCTTCATCCTAGTCCACCAGAACCTCTGGCGTAGGTCCTGATACATCTTAGTACTACCGGGATGAATGGTGAGAGGAGATTCATGAGCTTCCTTAAGGATCAAACGCCTCAGGTTTCGCACTTTGGGAACCACTAGTCGATTCCCGAAGTATACGACCCCTTGATCATTAATGGAGAAGCAATTCGCAATTCCTTTCTGAATGTTTCTCTTGATGCGGGAGATTCCCGGATCTACCTTCTGTGCTTTGATAATCTGATCCGTAAGGGTAGGTTTTGCCACCAAGGTGGAAAGAAAACCTTGAGATACAATGTGAAGGTTAAGCTTCCGAAATTCCTCATGGAGAAGCGGTTGACTTTGTTGTAGCATCAAATTGTTACAATAAGATTTACGACTTAGCGCATCAGCCATGACGTTGGCTTTCCCTGGGGTGTAGGTTATTCCTAAGTCGAAGTCTGTGATCAATTCAACCCAACGTCTTTGCCTGAGATTTAGATCCGGTTGGATGAAAATGTACTTCAGGCTTTGGTGATCAGTGAATATTTCGCAACGGTTACCGAGGAGGTAATGTCACCAGGTTTTAAGTGCATAGACTACGGCTGCAAGCTCTAGATCATGAGTGGGATAATTCTCCTCATGTGGGTGCAATTGTCGTGAAGCGTAGGCAATTACGTGTCGATCTTGCATGAGAATGCAACCTAGTCCTTGTCGCGAGGCGTCGCAGTAGATAACAAAGTCCTTGGAGAAGTCTGGCGGTACCAGTACGGGAGCAGAAGTCAGGCGTCTTTTCAGTTCCTGAAAGCTGTGCTCACATTGTGGAGTCCATTCGAATTTCTTATCTTTCTTGAGGAGTTCGGTTAGAGGTTTAGCAACTTTGGAGAAGTTTTCGACAAAGCGACGGCAATAGCTCGCTAAGCCTAGAAAACTCCGAACTTGCTTGACCGATTCAGGTGGAGTCCAATTAAGGACGGCTTGAACTCGCTCAGGGTTAACAGCAATACCTTTACCAGATATTACATGACCCAGATAGGTCACTTCTGACAACCAGAATTCACATTTAGAAAATTTGGCATAAAGGCGATGCTCTCGAAGTTTCTGCAACACTAGC
>NW_021259214.1:0-6799 GCF_002162155.2 Triticum dicoccoides | reverse complement strand
AAATGCTTGTCAATTTCATGGTCTTATAGCTTAAAATAATCAGTAAATGCATGAAAAATAACAAATGAAGTCAGAAAGGGTTGTAAATTGATGATGTGGCTTTGAACGGTGCATTTTGAACACAGAAAAACAATGGAGTTCAAATAAGTTCAAAAAAAATGAAATCCTATTGTAACAGGCGAGTTTCCATATGAAACCCTGATACATCGAAAAAGATTGTCCGTTTTGTACACGAAGTGTATCTAGTTTTTGCCATAACCCTCTCTACATTCTCGCACATGCTATGTGGGTGAAATGATGATACCATGCCAACTTGGAACCTTTTCAGAGTTCATTTCAAATGCTTTTCAATTTCATGGTCTTATAGCTCAAAATAATCAGTAAATGCATGAAAAATAACAAATGAAGTCAGAAAGGGTTGTAAATTGATGATGTGGCTTCAAATGGTGCATTTGGAACACAGAAAAACAATGGAGTTCAAATAAGTTCAAAAAATTGAAATCCCTTTGTAACAGACCAGTTTCCGTATGAAACCCTGATACTTCGAAATAGATTGTCCGTTTTGTACACGAAGTGTATCCAGTTTTTGCCGTAACCCTCTATACTTTCTCGCACATTGTATGTGGGTGAAATGATGATACCATGCCAACTTGGAACCTTTTCAGAGTTCATTTCAAATGCTTTTCAATTTCATGGTGTTAAAGCTCAAAATAATCAGTAAATGCTTGAAAAATAACAAATGAAGTCACAAAGGGTTGTAAATTGATGATGTGGCTTTGAATGGTGCATTTTGAACACAGAAAAACAAATGGAGTTCAAATAAGTTCAAAAAACTTGAAATCCATTTGTAACAGACGAGTTTCCATACGAAACCCAGATACTTCGAAAGAGATTGTCCGTTTTGTACACGAAGTGTATCCAGTTTTTGCCGTAACCCTCTCTACTTTCTCGCACATGCTATGTGGGTGAAATGATGATACCATGCCAACTTGGAACCTTTTCAGAGTTCATTTCAAATGCTTTTCAATTTCATGGTCTTATAGCTCAAAATACTCAGTAAATGCATGAAACATAACAAATGAAGTCAGAAAGGGTTGTAAATTGATCAATCGGGTTTGAATGGTGCATTTTGAACACCGAAAAACAATAGCGTTCAAATAAGTTCAAAAAATTGAAATCCCTTTGTAACAGACGAGTTTCCGTATGAAACGTTGATACTTCGAAAGAGATTGTCCGTTTTGTACACGAAGTGTATCCAGTTTTTGCCGTAACCCTCTCTACATTCTCGCACATGCTATGTGGGTGAAATGATGATACCATGCCAACTTGGAGCCTTTTCAGAGTTCATTTCAAATGATTTTTAATTTCATGGTCTTATAGCTCAAAATAATCAGTAAACGCATGAAAAATAACAAATCAAGTCAGAAAGGGTTGTAAATTGATGATGTGTCTTTGAATGGTGCATTTTGAACATAGAAAAACAATGGAGTTCAAATAAGTTCAAAAAAAATGAAATCCCTTTGTAACAGACGAGTTTCCATATGAAACCCTGATACATCGAAAAAGATTGTCCGTTTTGTACACGAAGTGTATCTAGTTTTTGCCATAACCCTATCTACAGTCTCGCACATGCTATGTGGGTGAAATGATGATACCATGCCAACTTGGAACCTTTTCAGAGTTCATTTAAAATGCTTTTCAATTTCATGGTCTTATAGCTCAAAATAATCAGTAAATGCATCAAAAATAACAAATGAAGTCAGAAAGGGTTGTAAATTGATGATGTGGCTTTGAATGGTGCATTTTGAACACAGAAAAATAAGGGAGTTCAAATAAGTTCACAAAAATGAAATCCCTTTGTAACAGACGAATTTCCGTATGAAACCCTGATACTTCGAAAGAGATTGTCCGTTTTGTACACGAAGTGTTTGCAGTTTTTGCCGTAACCCTCTCTACTTTGTCACACATGCTATGTGGGTGAAATGATGATACCATGCCAACTTGGAACCTTTTCAGAGTTCATTTCAAATGCTTGTCAATTTCATGGTCTTATAGCTTAAAATAATCAGTAAATGCATGAAAAATAACAAATGAAGTCAGAAAGGGTTGTAAATTGATGATGTGGCTTTGAACGGTGCATTTTGAACACAGAAAAACAATGGAGTTCAAATAAGTTCAAAAAAATGAAATCCTATTGTAACAGGCGAGTTTCCATATGAAACCCTGATACATCGAAAAAGATTGTCCGTTTTGTACACGAAGTGTATCTAGTTTTTGCCGTAACCCTCTCTACATTCTCGCACATGCTATGTGGGTGAAATGATGATACCATGCCAACTTGGAACCTTTTCAGAGTTCATTTAAAATGCTTTTCAATTTCATGGTCTTATAGCTCAAAATAATCAGTAAATGCATGAAAAATAACAAATGAAGTCAGAAAGGGTTGTAAATTGATGATGTGGCTTTGAATGGTGCATTTGGAACACAGAAAAATAAGGGAGTTCAAATAAGTTGACAAAAATGAAATCCCTTTGTAACAGACGAATTTCCGTATGAAACCCTGATACTTCGAAAGAGATTGTCCGTTTTGTACACGAAGTGTTTGCAGTTTTTGCCGTAACCCTCTCTACTTTGTCACACATGCTATGTGGGACAAATGATGATACCATGCCAACTTGGAACCTTTTCAGAGTTCATTTCAAATGCTTGTCAATTTCATGGTCTTATAGCTTAAAATAATCAGTAAATGCATGAAAAATAACAAATGAAGTCAGAAAGGGTTGTAAATTGATGATGTGGCTTTGAACGGTGCATTTTGAACACAGAAAAACAATGGAGTTCAAATAAGTTCAAAAAAATGAAATCCTATTGTAACAGGCGAGTTTCCATATGAAACCCTGATACATCGAAAAAGATTGTCCGTTTTGTACACGAAGTGTATCTAGTTTTTGCCGTAACCCTCTCTACATTCTCGCACATGCTATGTGGGTGAAATGATGATACCATGCCAACTTGGAACCTTTTCAGAGTTCATTTCAAATGCTTTTCAATTTCATGGTGTTATAGCTCAAAATAATCAGTAAATGCATGAAAAATAACAAATGAAGTCAGAAAGGGTTGTAAATTGATGATGTGGCTTCAAATGGTGCATTTGGAACACAGAAAAACAATGGAGTTCAAATAAGTTCAAAAAATTGAAATCCCTTTGTAACAGACCAGTTTCCGTATGAAACCCTGATACTTCGAAATAGATTGTCCGTTTTGTACACGAAGTGTATCCAGTTTTTGCCGTAACCCTCTATACTTTCTCGCACATGGTATGTGGGTGAAATGATGATACCATGCCAACTTGGAACCTTTTCAGAGTTCATTTCAAATGCTTTTCAATTTCATGGTGTTAAAGCTCAAAATAATCAGTAAATGCATGAAAAATAACAAATGAAGTCACAAAGGGTTGTAAATTGATGATGTGGCTTTGAATGGTGCATTTTGAACACAGAAAAGCAAATGGAGTTCAAATAAGTTCAAAAAACTTGAAATCCATTTGTAACAGACGAGTTGCCGTACGAAACCCAGATACTTCAAAAGAGATTGTCCGTTTTGTACACGAAGTGTATCCAGTTTTTGCCGTAACCCTCTCTACTGTCTCGCACATGCTATGTGGGTGAAATGATGATACCATGCCAACTTGGAACCTTTTCAGAGTTCATTTCAAATGCTTTTCAACTTCATGGTCTTATAGCTCAAAATACTCAGTAAATGCATGAAACATAACAAATGAAGTCAGAAAGGGTTGTAAATTGATCAATCGGGTTTGAATGGTGCATTTTGAACACCGAAAAACAATAGAGTTCAAATAAGTTCAAAAAATTGAAATCCCTTTGTAACAGACGAGTTTCCGTATGAAACGTTGATACTTCGAAAGAGATTGTCCGTTTTGTACACGAAGTGTATCCAGTTTTTGCCGTAACCCTCTCTACATTCTCGCACATGCTATGTGGCTGAAATGATGATACCATGCCAACTTGGAGCCTTTTCAGAGTTCATTTCAAATGATTTTTAATTTCATGGTCTTATAGCTCAAAATAATCAGTAAACGCATGAAAAATAACAAATCAAGTCAGAAAGGGTTGTAAATTGATGATGTGTCTTTGAATGGTGCATTTTGAACATAGAAAAACAATGGAGTTCAAATAAGTTCAAAAAAAATGAAATCCCTTTGTAACAGACGAGTTTCCATATGAAACCCTGATACATCGAAAAAGATTGTCCGTTTTGTACACGAAGTGTATCTAGTTTTTGCCATAACCCTATCTACAGTCTCGCACATGCTATGTGGGTGAAATGATGATACCATGCCAACTTGGAACCTTTTCAGAGTTCATTTAAAATGCTTTTCAATTTCATGGTCTTATAGCTCAAAATAATCAGTAAATGCATCAAAAATAACAAATGAAGTCAGAAAGGGTTGTAAATTGATGATGTGGCTTTGAATGGTGCATTTTGAACACAGAAAAATAAGGGAGTTCAAATAAGTTCACAAAAATGAAATCCCTTTGTAACAGACGAATTTCCGTATGAAACCCTGATACTTCGAAAGAGATTGTCCGTTTTGTACACGAAGTGTTTGCAGTTTTTGCCGTAACCCTCTCTACTTTGTCACACATGCTATGTGGGTGAAATGATGATACCATGCCAACTTGGAACCTTTTCAGAGTTCATTTCAAATGCTTGTCAATTTCATGGTCTTATAGCTTAAAATAATCAGTAAATGCATGAAAAATAACAAATGAAGTCAGAAAGGGTTGTAAATTGATGATGTGGCTTTGAACGGTGCATTTTGAACACAGAAAAACAATGGAGTTCAAATAAGTTCAAAAAAATGAAATCCTATTGTAACAGGCGAGTTTCCATATGAAACCCTGATACATCGAAAAAGATTGTCCGTTTTGTACACGAAGTGTATCTAGTTTTTGCCGTAACCCTCTCTACATTCTCGCACATGCTATGTGGGTGAAATGATGATACCATGCCAACTTGGAACCTTTTCAGAGTTCATTTAAAATGCTTTTCAATTTCATGGTCTTATAGCTCAAAATAATCAGTAAATGCATGAAAAATAACAAATGAAGTCAGAAAGGGTTGTAAATTGATGATGTGGCTTTGAATGGTGCATTTGGAACACAGAAAAATAAGGGAGTTCAAATAAGTTCACAAAAATGAAATCCCTTTGTAACAGACGAATTTCCGTATGAAACCCTGATACTTCGAAAGAGATTGTCCGTTTTGTACACGAAGTGTTTGCAGTTTTTGCCGTAACCCTCTCTACTCTGTCACACATGCTATGTGGGACAAATGATGATACCATGCCAACTTGGAACCTTTTCAGAGTTCATTTCAAATGCTTGTCAATTTCATGGTCTTATAGCTTAAAATAATCAGTAAATGCATGAAAAATAACAAATGAAGTCAGAAAGGGTTGTAAATTGATGATGTGGCTTTGAACGGTGCATTTTGAACACAGAAAAACAATGGAGTACAAATAAGTTCAAAAAAATGAAATCCTATTGTAACAGGCGAGTTTCCATATGAAACCCTGATACATCGAAAAAGATTTTCCGTTTTGTACACGAAGTGTATCTAGTTTTTGCCGTAACCCTCTCTACATTCTCGGACATGCTATGTGGGTGAAATGATGATACCATGCCAACTTGGAACCTTTTCAGAGTTCATTTCAAATGCTTTTCAATTTCATGGTCTTATAGCTCAAAATAATCAGTAAATGCATGAAAAATAACAAATGAAGTCAGAAAGGGTTGTAAATTGATGATGTGGCTTCAAATGGTGCATTTGGAACACAGAAAAACAATGGAGTTCAAATAAGTTCAAAAAATTGAAATCCCTTTGTAACAGACCAGTTTCCGTATGAAACCCTGATACTTCGAAATAGATTGTCCGTTTTGTACACGAAGTGTATCCAGTTTTTGCCGTAACCCTCTATACTTTCACGCACATGGTATGTGGGTGAAATGA
Source organism: Triticum dicoccoides (assembly GCF_002162155.2). Lineage (NCBI taxonomy): Eukaryota > Viridiplantae > Streptophyta > Magnoliopsida > Poales > Poaceae > Triticum > Triticum dicoccoides. The sequence goes on along the minus strand of NW_021259214.1, from coordinate 766 downwards.
TGATACCATGCCAACTTGGAACCTTTTCAGAGTTCATTTCAAATGCTTTTCAATTTCATGGTGTTAAAGCTCAAAATAATCAGTAAATGCATGAAAAATAACAAATGAAGTCACAAAGGGTTGTAAATTGATGATGTGGCTTTGAATGGTGCATTTTGAACACAGAAAAACAAATGGTGTTCAAATAAGTTCAAAAAACTTGAAATCCATTTGTAATAGACGAGTTTCTGTACGAAACCCAGATACTTCGAAAGAGATTGTCCGTTTTGTACACGAAGTGTATCCAGTTTTTGCCGTAACCCTCTCTACTTGCTCGCACATGCTATGTGGGTGAAATGATGATACCATGCCAACTTGGAACCTTTTCAGAGTTCATTTCAAATGCTTTTCAATTTCATGGTCTTATAGCTCAAAATACTCAGTAAATGCATGAAACATAACAAATGAAGTCAGAAAGGGTTGTAAATTGATCAATCGGGTTTGAATGGTGCATTTTGAACACCGAAAAACAATAGAGTTCAAATAAGTTCAAAAAATTGAAATCCCTTTGTAACAGACGAGTTTCCGTATGAAACGTTGATACTTCGAAAGAGATTGTCCGTTTTGTACACGAAGTGTATCCAGCTTTTGCCGTAACCCTCTCTACATTCTCGCACATGCTATGTGGGTGAAATGATGATACCATGCCAACTTGGAGCCTTTTCAGAGTTCATTTCAAATGATTTTTAATTTCATGGTCTTATAGCTCAAAATAATCAGTAAACGC
>NW_021259213.1:0-2298 GCF_002162155.2 Triticum dicoccoides | reverse complement strand
CGCTCATATCGTTTCGTCCGTCCAGTATCACATGGGCCGGTAAAAAACTTCAACCTCACAACCTTCCCTCCACGGCGATTAGTCCCACCCTGCCCCTTTACATATATCCTAGTAGCTTACATACGCTTGGAGTTGACAAAATCAATGAGCCAACAAAAGATATGAAGAAAGACGACATGCATCACAAATCGATAGCCCGAAAGGAAGCTCATGACCAATCAAAGAGGAGAGGCGCAGGAGGTCGGGCGGCGGCGCTGCTCCAAACTCCTAACAGATGGTTCCCAGTGGCAGGAGGTCGGGCGGCGGCAATGGTTCAAAATCCATGGCGAGGGTCTCTGCAAAGTAACCGATGGAAGGAAGAGAAGAAAGGACCTGCTGTTGGTCCAGCAGGTTGCCGACGAGCATGGAAGCAGCGATCGTTGGGACGGGGCTGAGGGGAAAAGGGAAAAGCAAGGGCTCAGAGCGAGGACGGCTAGCGCGGGGCGCTGGTGGCTGGTGGTTCCGACCCGCTTGGCAAGGAGATCTAGTTGAACTAAAGCTCAGGCTGGAGATTAAAAAGGTAGATGAGCCAATGGTAATAGTAGTATTTTATTTAATATATATACTCTGGAACCATTTAGTGTCTTTGTACGTGTCTGGTCATGAGAAACAAAACTGGCCATTTCCATGTACCAATCCAATCCAATCGATGACCCCAGAAGCACACGTGTCCGTGGGTGCATGCCCATTGAACAAAGAGCTCCCGGAGAATGTCTGACTATAACAAAATAACCCCTGGTGTCCCTTTGTCTTAAATTTATTTATGGAATATGTTGTGGTGGATTGGCTTGTGTCCTCCATAGATCTTCACCCTTGTAATTTTCATCTCTCCGTTTCTAAAAGTATGAATGCCGGTATATGAACTGGGTGCGTGCAAACATTTTCTTGTCTTCGTATGGTTCAATGAGATGTGGGCCGTCCGGTGATCAATATCATTGCTTTGGAATTCACCACATTCAAACGCATGGTCATCTAATGAACATTGTCGCCACTGTTTACAAGAGAAGAAATGGCAAATGAGTATAAGCGGCAACACGATTGTGGCGTCATGTTAAAATAGAAGACATGAATTTGTTTCAGTTCTGAAGCGATACTTATCGGGTTAGTGACATACAAATTTTTTTCTCCCTACAACACAGTCCATACTTTTAAAAATACCCATAACTTTTCAACCTTACACTACTGGAAACAGCTTCTTTGCCGTCCGCCAGGGCAGACGGCAAAGGCATAGATCTCGGACGGCAAACATCTTTGCCGTCTGTCAGCAGACGGCAAACTGTCCGTCTGAACAAGTGCCAGCAAAGTCTTTCTTTGCCATTCCCTTTCCCTTTTGTGAAACTGACGACAAACGATTGTGCCGTCCGCCGTCTGAGGCCAGCAGACGGCAAAAACTACGAACGGCAGTGGGGTGGCGTCACAGCCGTTAGGGCGTTAACGGCGCTCTTTGCCGTCCGTCAGCAGACGGCAACGATTCAAAAAGCTTTAGTTAGGCCAGCACTGGGAAGCTGCCACGTGACCAGCTATGCCGTCCGCCAGCAGACAGCATAGCTGACCAAATAAGCAGCCAGTGTTCCCAGTGTCTACAGGATGCTCCCACGTGTACTCTTTGCCATCTGCTAGCGGACGGCAAAGAGCTTTGTCGTCCGCTAGCAGACAGCAAAGAGCTTTGTCGTCCGCTAGCAGACAGCAAAGAGGCTATATATCCCCTGTTTACATTTATATCCATTTAATTTCACTGTAATTCACACACAGATATGCATATTTTTTTTCACAGGCACAACAGACATATGACCTATGCAACACATATATAGCTCCATCCATGACAACATATATACATACATAAGAAACATAGTATCATCCGTACATCTTACACTACTATCACAATATCCATCCAACACATTGTTCCATGCATCCATATAATAAGTTCCACATTATTCTTCGATAAAAACATAAAGAAGATCAGAGAAACAAGCACTCCATCCATGCAAGCTTCCATACAGTGAATTAAATCTGCAAAATGGGAAACAAGAAAGTTAGAAGAAGAAGAGGAAGAAAACTTGGGTCGTTTGTCGAGTATCACGTCGTCCCTGTCCACGGTGGCGCGCAGCGTTGTTAATTCTTCTGCTGCTAGGGCTTCGGACAGTGCTTCCAAGGCTAGTTTTGTGGTTTTGTTTTCGGTGCGGAGTGCGACGTCCGGATCACTAGCTAGAGTGATGATTCCATTGGGTCCGGGTATTTTAAGCTTCATGTACCCGTAAT
>NW_021259212.1:0-1922 GCF_002162155.2 Triticum dicoccoides | reverse complement strand
CTCAACGCTCCGGACGAATTTGAAGGTGATTCCAATTGGGTTGGAAAGTGCACGAAATCTAGTTTCCAACAAAAAAAGAATCACCCAATTCGGAGTCCGTATGAAAAACTTGTGTCCGTTTTGAGTCAGGTGTGTCTGTGCAGTCCGAATCTGAATCCAGAACGTGAGAGACTTGGACTCTATCTTCTCTTGGGCCAAAAGTGACGTGAGAGAACTTTTTGGACAGCAAATAAACATCTCTTTCTTCCTTATCTTCATATGTGGATTGTACAAATGTTCCATACACCTGCAATTAGACAAAACACAAAAGTGTGTGAAGTATTTTTGTTCTGGATAACATAAATAGATTATTGAATAGTTTGCACTAGAAATCACCTGACAAATATGCATATATGCAATATTTTTGGTCATATCCAAGGTAGTCATGTCCTCATCAACTTCCCAAGGTTACCAAACAAACGTGCATCACGTAGAGCAATAAAAACAGCGCGTAAATGTTCCAAATGTTCTTCCAAAGATCTGCTATAAATCAATATGTCATCAAAGTAAACTACCACAAATCGTCCAATGAAAGCACGTAAAACTTCGTTCATTAATCTCATGAAAGTACTAGGTGCATTAGTTAACCCAAAAGGCATGACTAACCACTCATATAATCCAAACTTAGTTTTAAATGTTGTTTTCCATTCATCTCCCAATTTCATACGAATTTGATGGTAGCCACTACGCAAATCAACTTTGGAGAATATTGTAGAGCCACTCAATTCATCAAGCATATCATCTAGCCTAGGAATAGGATGACGATAATGAATAGTAATATTATTAATGCCTCTACAATCAACACACATACGTGATGTACCATCCTTTTTCGGCACTAGAATAATAGGAACAGCACAAGGACTAAGGGATTCGCGTATATAACCTTTGTCGAGAAGCTCTTGTACTTGACGCATAATCTTCTTCGTCTCCTCTGGATTGGTACGGTATGGTGCACGGTTTGGCAGTGAAGCACCGGGAATTAAGTCAATCTGATGCTCAATCCCTCGAATAGGCGGTAATCCCGGTGGCACGTCTTGTGGAAAAACGTCAGCGAACTCCTGCAAAATGTTAGTGACAGCAGGAGGCAAAGAGGAAGGCACGTCCTCGAATGAAAATAATGCCTCTTTGCACACAAAAGCATAGCAAACAGATTTGCTGAAATCTAGCTCATCAATATCAAATTTGGTGGCAAATAAACAAGCACTTTTCAATTTAATTTCAGAAGCAACACTAGATGGTTTATTATTAGGCTTCATTTGTTGCTCAAATTCTTTTGCCACAATCTGAGTTTCACTCTTATTCTTCTCCTGTTGTGCTTTATTAGCTCTATTAATATCATCTTTCAAAATGGAATCAGGAGTCATAGGAAGCAAAGTAATATTTTTATCCTTATGAACAAGAGTATAGTGATTGTTTCTACCATGGTGTACAGAATTTTTATCAAATTGCCATGGTCTACCAAGTAATAAGGAACATGCTTGCATAGGTACCACATCACAATCAACATAATCAGCATATGTAGAGATACTAAAATGCACACGAACAGTACGTGTTACCTTAACCTTGCCGCTGTTGTTGAACCATTGGATGTAGTAAGGATGTGGATGTGGTCTTGTGGTGAGAGAAAGTTTCTCCACCATCTCCATGCTAGCCAAGTTGTTGCAGCTCCCTCCGTCTATTATGACGCGCACAGAACGTTCCTTCACAACTCCCTTGGTATGGAACAAATTGTGCCTCTGATTTTGCTCAGCTTGTGTGACCTGCACACTCAAAACACGTTGAGCAACTAAACATTCATACCTGTCAGCGTCTTCAGGAGCCATGTATTGCGTCTCATGATCAGAATCATCTCCACCATGTTCTTCACGTGTAATAAGAGCCAA
>NW_021259211.1:0-1119 GCF_002162155.2 Triticum dicoccoides | reverse complement strand
AATAGTACACAAAACGGACCAGAAATTGGCCAAAATTGTGAGTGTCATTGACCGACACGTAAACGCACCACGGGGTTCGTAAATCATGAAAATCACGCTTGGACCCAAAAACAGAGTAATAGTCCAAGAAACGGGCCAGAATCGGCCAAAACTTCGAGTGTTGATGACCGACACGTAAATGCACCCTGCGGTTCGTTAACCGTGGAAATCACTCTGGGGCCCCAAAACAGTGAGTAATAGTCCATGAAACAGGCAGAATCAGCCAAAACTGTGAGTGTTGATGACTAACACGTAAGTGCGCCTTGGGGATCAACCACTATGGAAATCACTTCAGGACTAGAAAACGGTGACTAAAAGTCCACAAAATGCGTTAGAATTGGCCAAAACTGTGAGTGTTCATAACCAACACGTAAGCGCACCCAGGGGTTCGTTAATTGTGGAAATTATTTCGGGGCCCCAAAACAATGAGTAATTGTCCACGAAACGGGCCAGAATTGGCCAAAACTACTAGTATTGATGACCGACATGTAAACGCACCCCGCCGTTCGTTAATCGTGGAAATCACACTGGGGCCCCACAACAGTGAGTGTTGATGACCGACACCTAAACGCACCTTGGGGTTCAACAACTATGGAAATCGCTTTGGGACCCCTAAATGGTGAGTAATAGCCCACGAATCGCGTCAGAATTGGCCAAAACTGTGAGTGTTGACGACAGACACGCAAACGCACACTGGGGATTATCAATCGTGGAAATCGCTATGGGACGCCCAAACGGTGAGTAATAGTGCACGACACGGACGAGAATTGGCCAAAATTGTGAGTGTTTATGACCGACACGTAAACGCACCCCGGAGTTCATCAATCGTGGAAATCACTCCGGGACCCCAAAACTAAGTAATAATGCAAGAAATGGGCCATAATCGGCCCAAAGTGCGCTTGTTGATGATCGACACGTAAGCGCACCATGGGGTCAAACAACCGTGGAAATCACTTCGGGGCCCCAAAATGGTGAGTAATAGTCCATGAAACGGGCCAGAATCGGCCAAAACTGTGAGTGTTGATGACCGACACGTAAACGGACCTTAGGGTTCAACCACTATGGAATCGCTTCGGGACC
>NW_021259210.1:0-2226 GCF_002162155.2 Triticum dicoccoides | reverse complement strand
CAACTTCTTCAATCAAGATACTACAATGATAGGTCTTTCGGCTGGGTGGTTCGCCATGACATCCACTTCACCGGTTATCGAGGGACCAGTATTATAGTTCTTGGGAAATGTTCCAACCATTATATCTGCCTGAGATTCAGATCTGGTTGGTGTCGGGATATTCTAGACCCATCGAGTCTAGGAAGAAAAATGAAAGTTTGCAACACAAATCGACGAGATGACGTTGCGAGATTCTCGGGAAATGAACTACGATAGCAAGCTCCAAAGCATGAGCTGGTTCTGCTACGCACGTGTGAACACGCTGCTCCAGGCAAACATGATCACATGGTAGTCTTACAATAAAACACTACCGAGTTCGGGTAGGGAACCATCATTGAGGATATCGAAGTTCTTTCATAAGTCCGGATTAGCTCTTATGAAGGAACTCCTTCTCCTTGAACAAATCAATCAGTGGCTTGGTGTGCTACAGAATACATATGGAGTGGAGGTAATTAATCTACCAAACCACAGTATACTTTGCACATGCATGACTGACTTGCGACGATTCCAGAGGAAGCAAAACTAACTTTCTCGAACCCACGGCGGCAACTTACATCAAATGCACGTGAATCAAAGAAAGTCACTTCTTTCATCCAGCATATACTTCATGAACGGGGCATGAAGAAAATGCCTATAAAAGTTTCCAACACTAGGTTGATGTTCAACATGAATCATGGGGGAGACAAAATGCTGCTGATGGGCTCAACAACAACTCATCGGAATTTCCATATCACTGGACTTCCACCATCATGTGAACACGGTGATAGTATTGGTCAGACCAGAAGATGTAATGGTATATGCTCGAGGGATCAACCACGAGTAATACAACATTACGAGCATCGTTGGTACTGATTTGATTGACGATAGCCCACACTCAAATCAAAGGATTGATAAGACAATAGATCCAGCAACTGATCACAGGGACCAATCGATGAGGATATCATCTTTCTTCAACACACACTACACAAGAATATCCCTTTGGAACGAACTAAGTTAGGCAAGCTTTTATCTTCCAATTCTCCAAGTTGTTATCTAGCTTAACCAACTAGCTCAGGGATATCCAACACAGATTCTTGGAGAAAGGGTGGTTCACAAGAAACCAACTTGATCGCGAGCTCAACATAACAGTCAGGAAACAACCCGGTAACACTTCCAAGAAGATAATTGGAAAGTCACGAACCACCGGTATGTTACTAAACTCGAGTACAATCTTGCTTTTGAGGGCAAGACGATATGATCAAAAGGGCGAGGGATTGCCAAAATCCTAACTCATTGATTGAGGAGTGCACCAGGAAATAAGGACTAGGTAGCACAATCAGTCTTAGAATGATGATTCAAGAACCAACACACTAAGAATGAAATTATTGTCCATTAACTACCAAACAACAGAGTTGCTAGCAGTATTGATTTCACACACCACGATTCACTTGTCGGCATTCCGGTTATAATAACACAAAACCGAGGAATGAATAATGATGATAAGAAGTATCACTGTATCGAGAGTTCATAGGGTGGTGTGCAATTCCCATGATATTCTTAATATAAAGATAATAATACTCCAAGGTAGAACAGAGCAAAAGCTAGATTAGCAATTTGATCTGCGGAGTACGACTGCTTTGACCCAATCCTGGAAATGGACAAGGCACTGGAGTTTGTTTCTCCTAGTCATTCTGAACTAAAATGGCTTGACGGACCACAAGAATAATAGGCATCGATGAACGAATGCATGCATACTCTTGACTATCAATTGATAGACGAGGGTCGGAAGACAACTAAAGCGGGACAACTCAAAGGAACATACGATTTTCTGAGTTGTGGATGCATAGATTAGTATGCCGAACCAAGTTCAACATGTTTCTTCCGGATAACCCATGCAGAGAGGTAGAACTGGCAGAGCCACAATATATAATGGAGAACTCATCAAGAGCACTCTGGTTGTGATCGTTCAGTTCAACGAGGAACTTCTGCCATAAGTAGTTCATGGTATTTGGAAGAAGAAGATACCACGGACTTCGAGGACTATCGCAAAGTTACTAATATCCTAAAGGATCTGGCAATTACTATCAACATGAAGTAAGTAGGGTGAATCTCGGGTTCAAGAACCAGGAATAGAATACCTACTACTAGGTAGCATCACGGGATGCTTTCGAGAATAAAGGCCAGAATCTTCACACTGAGAACACTAAA
>NW_021259209.1:0-2364 GCF_002162155.2 Triticum dicoccoides | reverse complement strand
GGGGGGGGGCTGCGCCCCCACCCCTTGTCCAATTCGGAGTGGGGAAGAAGGTAAGGAGGGAGAAGGAGAAGGAAAGGAGGGAGAAGGAGAAGGAAAGGGGGGCCATTCTTCTTGAAGTTCCCTTTCTTTCCCTTTGTCCTTTTCTTGAAACTAGTGGTTTTGTTTAATGATCAACACTTGATGCTCTTTCTTGATTTCTACCTTCGTCGATTTCAACATCATGAAGAGCTCGGGAATCATTTTCGTCATCCCTTGCATACTATAGTTCATCACGAAGTTCCAATAACTTGGTGATGGCGACTAGAGAACTCTGTCAATCACTATCTTATCTAGAAGATTAACTCCCACTTGATTCAAGTAATTGTAGTACCCAGACACTCTGAGCACATGCTCACTAGTTGAGCAATTCTCCTCCATCTTTTAGGCAAAGTACTTGTCAGATGTCTTATACCTCTTGACATGGGCATGAGTCTGAAATACCAATTTCAGCTCTTGGAACATCTCATATGCTCCGTGACATTTCAAAAACATTTTTGAAGTCCCGGTTCTAAGTCGTAAAGCATGGTGCACTAAACTATCAAGTAGTCATCATATTGTTCTTGCCAAATGTTCATAATGTCTGCATCTGCTCCTACAATAGGCCTGACACCTAGCGGTGCATCATGGACATAATTCTTCTGTGCAGCAAATGAGGATACACCTCAGATCACGGACCCAGTCCGCATCATTGCTACTATCATCTTTCAACTTAGTTTTCTCTAGGAACATACAAAAAACATAGGGAAGCTAGTACGCGAGCTATTGATCTACAACATAATTTGAAAAATCCTATCAGGACTAAGTTCATGATAAATTAAAGTTCAATTAATCATATTACTTAAGAACTCCCACTTAGATAGACATCCCTCTAGTCATCTAAATGATCATGTGATCCATATCAGCTAAACCATGTTCGATCATCACGTGAGAAGGAGTAGTTTTGAATGGTGAACATCACTATGTTCATCATATCTACCATTTTGATTCACGCTCGACCTTTCGGTCTCCAGTTTTCCGAGGCCATATCTGCATATGCTAGGCTCGTCAAGTTTAACCCAAGTTTTTTGCGAGTGCAAATCTGGCTTGCACCCCTTGTATTTGAACATAGAGCTTATCACACCCGATCATCACGTGGTGTCTCAGCACGAAGAACTTTCGCAACATTGCATACTTGGGGAGAATACTTATACCTTAAAATTTAATAAGGGATCATCTTATAATGCTACCGTCGAACTAAGCAAAATAAGTAAAAGATAAACATCACATGTAATCAAAATATGTGACATGATATGGCCATCATCATCTTGTGCCTTTCATCTCCATCTCCAAAGAACAGTCATGATCTCCACCGTCACCGGCATGGCACCATGATATCCATCATCTTGATCTCTATCAACGTGTCGTCACATGGTCGTTTCGCCAACTATTGCTTTTGCAACTATTGCTATCGCATAGTGATAAAGTAAAGAAATTATATGGCGCTTGCATCTTATGCAATAAAGAGACAACCATAAGGCTCCTGCCAGTTGCCGATAACTTTAACAAAACATGATCATCTCGTACAACAAATTATATCTCATCACGTCTTGACCATATCACATCACAACATGCCCTGCAAAAACAAGTTAGGCGTCCTCTACTTTGTTGTTGCAAGTTTTACGTGGCTGCTAGTCAAACTCGATGCCTCTAGTAAGAACCGTTCTTACCTATGCATCAAAACCACAAAGATTTTTTGTCAAGTGTGCTGTTTTAACCTTCAACAAGGACCGGCTGTAGTCAAACTTGATTCAACTAAAGTTGGAGAAACATGCACCCACTAGCCACCTGTGTGCGAACCACATCGGTAGAACCAGTCTCATTAACGCGGTAATGTAATGTCGGTCTGGGCCGCTTCATCCAATAATAACACCAAATCAAAGTATGACATGCTGGTAAGCAGTATGACTATTATTGCCCACAACTCTTTGTGTTCTACTCGTGCATATAACATCTACGCATAGACCTGGCTCGGATGCCACTGTTGGGGAATGCAGTAATTTCGAAAAAATTCCTACGAGCACGCAAGATCTATCTAGGTGATGCATAGCAACGAGAGGGGAGAGTGTGTCCACGTACCCTCGTAGACCGAAAGCGGAAGCGTTTCCATAACGCGGTTGATGTAGTCGAATGTCTTCGCGATCCAACCGATCCAGGTACCGAATGTACGGCACCTCCGCGTTCAGCACACGTTCAGCTCGATGACGTCCCTCGTACTCTTGATCCAGTTGAGGCCGAGGGTGAATTCCGTCAGCATGACAGCGTGGCGACGGTGATGATGATGCTACC
>NW_021259208.1:0-2364 GCF_002162155.2 Triticum dicoccoides | reverse complement strand
GGGGGGGGGCTGCGCCCCCACCCCTTGTCCAATTCGGAGTGGGGAAGAAGGTAAGGAGGGAGAAGGAGAAGGAAAGGAGGGAGAAGGAGAAGGAAAGGGGGGCCATTCTTCTTGAAGTTCCCTTTCTTTCCCTTTGTCCTTTTCTTGAAACTAGTGGTTTTGTTTAATGATCAACACTTGATGCTCTTTCTTGATTTCTACCTTCGTCGATTTCAACATCATGAAGAGCTCGGGAATCATTTTCGTCATCCCTTGCATACTATAGTTCATCACGAAGTTCCAATAACTTGGTGATGGCGACTAGAGAACTCTGTCAATCACTATCTTATCTAGAAGATTAACTCCCACTTGATTCAAGTAATTGTAGTACCCAGACACTCTGAGCACATGCTCACTAGTTGAGCAATTCTCCTCCATCTTTTAGGCAAAGTACTTGTCAGATGTCTTATACCTCTTGACATGGGCATGAGTCTGAAATACCAATTTCAGCTCTTGGAACATCTCATATGCTCCGTGACATTTCAAAAACATTTTTGAAGTCCCGGTTCTAAGTCGTAAAGCATGGTGCACTAAACTATCAAGTAGTCATCATATTGTTCTTGCCAAATGTTCATAATGTCTGCATCTGCTCCTACAATAGGCCTGACACCTAGCGGTGCATCATGGACATAATTCTTCTGTGCAGCAAATGAGGATACACCTCAGATCACGGACCCAGTCCGCATCATTGCTACTATCATCTTTCAACTTAGTTTTCTCTAGGAACATACAAAAAACATAGGGAAGCTAGTACGCGAGCTATTGATCTACAACATAATTTGAAAAATCCTATCAGGACTAAGTTCATGATAAATTAAAGTTCAATTAATCATATTACTTAAGAACTCCCACTTAGATAGACATCCCTCTAGTCATCTAAATGATCATGTGATCCATATCAGCTAAACCATGTTCGATCATCACGTGAGAAGGAGTAGTTTTGAATGGTGAACATCACTATGTTCATCATATCTACCATTTTGATTCACGCTCGACCTTTCGGTCTCCAGTTTTCCGAGGCCATATCTGCATATGCTAGGCTCGTCAAGTTTAACCCAAGTTTTTTGCGAGTGCAAATCTGGCTTGCACCCCTTGTATTTGAACATAGAGCTTATCACACCCGATCATCACGTGGTGTCTCAGCACGAAGAACTTTCGCAACATTGCATACTTGGGGAGAATACTTATACCTTAAAATTTAATAAGGGATCATCTTATAATGCTACCGTCGAACTAAGCAAAATAAGTAAAAGATAAACATCACATGTAATCAAAATATGTGACATGATATGACCATCATCATCTTGTGCCTTTCATCTCCATCTCCAAAGAACAGTCATGATCTCCACCGTCACCGGCATGGCACCATGATATCCATCATCTTGATCTCTATCAACGTGTCGTCACATGGTCGTTTCGCCAACTATTGCTTTTGCAACTATTGCTATCGCATAGCGATAAAGTAAAGAAATTATATGGCGCTTGCATCTTATGCAATAAAGAGACAACCATAAGGCTCCTGCCAGTTGCCGATAACTTTAACAAAACATGATCATCTCGTACAACAAATTATATCTCATCACGTCTTGACCATATCACATCACAACATGCCCTGCAAAAACAAGTTAGGCGTCCTCTACTTTGTTGTTGCAAGTTTTACGTGGCTGCTAGTCAAACTCGATGCCTCTAGTAAGAACCGTTCTTACCTATGCATCAAAACCACAAAGATTTTTTGTCAAGTGTGCTGTTTTAACCTTCAACAAGGACCGGCTGTAGTCAAACTTGATTCAACTAAAGTTGGAGAAACATGCACCCACTAGCCACCTGTGTGCGAACCACATCGGTAGAACCAGTCTCATTAACGCGGTAATGTAATGTCGGTCTGGGCCGCTTCATCCAATAATAACACCAAATCAAAGTATGACATGCTGGTAAGCAGTATGACTATTATTGCCCACAACTCTTTGTGTTCTACTCGTGCATATAACATCTACGCATAGACCTGGCTCGGATGCCACTGTTGGGGAATGCAGTAATTTCGAAAAAATTCCTACGAGCACGCAAGATCTATCTAGGTGATGCATAGCAACGAGAGGGGAGAGTGTGTCCACGTACCCTCGTAGACCGAAAGCGGAAGCGTTTCCATAACGCGGTTGATGTAGTCGAATGTCTTCGCGATCCAACCGATCCAGGTACCGAATGTACGGCACCTCCGCGTTCAGCACACGTTCAGCTCGATGACGTCCCTCGTACTCTTGATCCAGTTGAGGCCGAGGGTGAATTCCGTCAGCATGACAGCGTGGCGACGGTGATGATGATGCTACC
>NW_021259207.1:7407-12022 GCF_002162155.2 Triticum dicoccoides | reverse complement strand
TTTACGCTTGCCTCCGCCACCATTGCCTGCCGAGTGATGCTGCTGACCTTTGGAATTGCTGTTCCTCTTTCCCTTCCCTGCCTTGTCATCATCAGATTCGGGATCCTTGGTACTATCAGAATCAACATACTTTACCAAAGCAGCCATGAGGTTCCCCATGTCAGTGCAATGGCGCTTCATCCGTCCCAACTTCAGCTTTAGGGGCCCAAACCGGCAGTTGCCTTCTAGGGTTAAGACTGCGGTGTCAGCGTTGATGCGGTCTGATAAATGCAACACTTGTGAGACCCGGCGCACCCAATGAGTCGATGATTCTCCTTCCTCCTGGACACAGGCAGCTAAGTCCACTATCGACATAGGCTGCTTACATGTATCCTTGAAATTACTGATAAACCGGGCTTGTAATTGGGCCCATGAACTGATAGAGTTGGCCGGTAAGCTTTTTAACCAAGTGCAGGCCGTTCCTTCAAGCATCATGGTGAAGTACTTTGCACATGCCGCATCATCCACATCTAGCATCTCCATGGCTATCTCATAGCTCTCCACCCATGTCTCTGGGGGTTGATCCGCCGTGTAATTTGGTACCTTGCGCGGGCCCTTGAAATCCTTGGGCAGGCGCACATTGCGTAAAGTGGGGACAAGGCAAGGCACCCCCAAAGAGCTAGAAGTAACACCGGGTTTGACCAAAATAGTTGGACGAACCGGTGTAAGCTGCCGAGCCTGATATTGTGCGGCTAACTCGGCCTCCCTGCGCGCTCGGGCCCGGTCCACCACTTCCTGAGCGTTATCAGCACCACCCGCCGGATTGTTGCCGCGGGGTGCTCCACATCGTTCATTACTTGATACTGCCGGTTCATCCATACGCCTGCTATAGCTCCGGCTTGGACGAGGGGTCGAGTGGATCCGGTCGCGGCTGTATGAGTATGCTTCCTGTTGGACCAAAGCTGTCCTAAGAAGCTCTTTGACCCGTTGTGTCTCTACCGCCTGCGGCGAGTCACCTTCAATTGGAATGACCTCCAGCCGAGCAGCAGCGGCAACGAGATTGTCCATTGGGTTGGAGTAGTGACCCAGAGGTGTTGAAACAGCTTGAGGTATAACAGTGTTTTGACGAGGCGGATTTATCAGACGGGGCTGAACCGGCGCACCGGTCCCCGGAGCTTCCGGCTGGTTTTCCTCCAGCGGATTACTGGTTCCTGCTCCTGGGGTGTTGAAAAGGTCTCTGGCCTCGAAAACCGAAGGCAAACGGGATCGGTACTTCCTCTTCATGACTTCATGCGACGCGTTCTGGTCCAACATGAGCCTGTAGGCTTGTGCGTCTAAAGCGGCCCGCTCCGTGGTCATCCTGGCACTCTCAGCTACCAGGTCCGCCTTGGCCTGGGTGATCTGTTCCTTCACCTTCGCAATCTCCGCGTTGTGGGCTTCCTGATCCGCCGGATTAGCTTCTGCCATAAGCACAGCCAATGCATCAAATAGATCTGATAAACTTGAGCCGGCGGGCGTGCAGAGCTTCCTGCCCCGGCAGCTGTCGCCGCTACTGAACCGGAGGTTATTGGCGCAGCGGTCGAAGAATGAAGCGCTGCTTGTGTGCTGGCCATGAATATTCCAACTCGGTTGGGTAGATCAGAGGGGTCCGGAATACTGTCGCCATCGGAACAGCCCCCAATCCGGCCATCTTGTAGCTGATATAGAGATAAGGTTTCTCCGGTTGATGACTCATCGCCGGAATAAATGATGGTCTCGCCGTGAGATTCCGATCCATCCTCGTAACTTCCTCCATGGATGACTCCCACGAAGGCATGCTTCACGGCCGGTTTAACCCGGGCGGACCGCGCATGCTGAGCCGTTTCGACGAGGTCAGTGCAGATGTCCGGCTCAGGGACCGGTTCACCGATCTTGCCGATGAAAACGTGTATGCCACCAAAGGGGACCCGGTACCCGTACTGAACTGAGCCGGCCTTGGGGCCCCAGCCTGCATCATCGATGTAGAGCTTGCCGCGACGACTCTTAGTCATCCGGCCCACAGCGTAGCCCTTGAGTCCTTCAAAGCGGCCCTCCAAGAATTGAAACCATCGTGCGATAGCCCCACGGTGGGCGCTAACTGTCGTGGTTTTGTCATGGCAGATGTCCTAGAGAAAGGACTTAGTCATGGAGCCATCGCGACGGGTTAGCTTGAAGGGGTTAAAGCGGACACAGGGACGCAAGAGAGTTTATACTAGTTCGGCCCCTTCGATGAAGGTAAAAGCCTACGTCTAGTTGTTATGGGATTGATGGGGTTTCGATGACTAGGGAGCAAACAAGCTTCGCCTATGTCTCGAGTTGTTGTCTGTTGTCTGAACCGCCGCCGGGTCGTCCCCTTATATACACGGGTGACGCCCGTTGGTTCACAGATTCCCAATACCGGCTCATAGATGTGTCCGGTTTGGTCTCTACTTATTCCTAACTTACAATACAAGTTACATACCAACGCCGGTTTACGGCTATAGGCCTTGAACCGACTATGGGCCTTGAGCCCTCATCTGGCTTCTTGGGTTTCAACATAGTTAACTACTGAAGAAGTTAACCCGGCCCAGATAGGCCGGTTTACGCCTAGTAGTGATATCCTCAATAGCCGTCGGAAAATTTTATGGACCATGCGGGAATTAAAGAAGAACTCAAATCATATTTGCGCAATGCCGGTCTTGAGCATTTTGAGGCTAACAAATTCCCCCAGTATCATGATCTCACATGTTCATTTGTGAGGAGGTTTGAGTATTCATCTTCGCGTAATTCTCCTTCAGTCATGTTTGATCTTTATGACAAATCTTATACCATGGACCTAGAGGATTTCACTACTGCTTGCGAACTTCCATCATGGGGCAGTATTAGGGATCCCCCTAAATCTGAATTTAGAAACTTTCTTGCTAGTATAACTGTGGGGGAATCCAGAGATATAACACAGGCTACCATAGGGAGCATTCACTTTCCTGCTATACATTATTTTGCTCTTTTCATCGGTAAATGCATAAATGCTAAGGATGAAGCATGTCACATGTGTGTCCCTGATCTTAGCATTCTTAGGAGTGCTGTGTTAGGAGACCAATCTTATCATATGGGAGCCATTGTAGTTCGTAGGTTGCATCATAATAGACATAATGGAGATTTCTTTGGAGGAATTTATGCAACTCGCTTAGCTCATTTTCTTGGAATAGACATTCGTGAGGGTGATATGGAGTTGCCTCCTGCATATTTAGATTATAACTCTATGGCTTTGCACCAGTTTGTCGAGAGGCCTGAATCACCTCTCTTATATCGCTTAATTTTTGATAAACGACGTGTTTTCCATATTACTCTCCCTGTTCCTGCCTTCTTTGATTCTCAGACAAAAGTAAGATATGTTATTACCAGAGAGGAGGCAGAATAGTACGAGAGGAGAGCGGAGGCAGCCCGACTCCACGCTGCAGCTCAGCAGGCGATAACCGCTGCACATCAGTATGATCCCAACTATTCTTCGTCACAGTACGACCCCAACAACTATTATTATGGATATCCGCCAGCCCAGCCGTGGCCATAGACTAACTTAGGCCAAAAGCCTAAGCTTGGGGGAGTACGTATTTCTCACCGACATTACATTTATGTTCACACACACTCATTACTAGATGTCGGTGCTCATACTTTTTCACTGTAATATCCATGCTAGTTTATTTTCTTTTTCCCGCTTTCTTCTTGTGTGTTTGCTTAACCTTAAGAAAAACAAAAAATATTAGTAGTAGTTTATTTTTTCTGCTGTAGTAGTAATAATTAAAAGAAAACCCAAAAATATTTCCCGTTCTTCTTTCACTTGTTGGGAGCTTTCCCGTGTAAATAGTTTTATTTCTTTTCCTTTCTTTTGGGGTCAGTAGGATAAGACCATAATTAATTTGTTGAAGTGGCTATTATATGCATTATTGTTGATTTAACCCAGAGCCCATATTGCCTTGTCTTCTCCTGTTTATTGAATGCTCGCAGATTCCAGCTTAGTCCAATGCACGTGCACTCTTATTATTATTCACACCATTCGGTCGTGCAAGTGAAAGGCAATTATGATGATAGATGATGGACTGACTAAGATGAGAAAAGCTGGTATGAACTCGACCTATTTTGTTTTTGTAAATATGATGAGTCCATCGTACTTGATTTAGCTTATTATGAATAAACATGTTTGCAATGACAATTAGAGATCATAGTTGCTTGTGCCATGCTTGATTAGCTATGAGTTATAATGATGTACCTTGTATGCCAACATGCTATACAGATGATTATGATGTGGTATGATGGGGTGGTATCCTCCTTTGAATGATTTAAGTGACTTGACTTGGCACATGTTCATGCATGTAGTTGAAACAAAATCAACATAGCCTTCACGATATTTATGTTCATGGTGGATTATATCCTACTCATGCTTACATCCAATGTTTATTAATCTTAATGCATGTACATGGCTATTGTCGCTCTCTAGTTGGTCGCTTCCCAGTCTTTTGCTAGCCTTCACTTGTACTAAGTGGGAATACTGCTTGTGCATCCAATGCCTTAAACCCCAAAGTTATTCCAGATGAGTCCACTATACCTTCCTATATGCGGTATCTACCTGCCGTTCCAAGTA
>NW_021259207.1:0-3451 GCF_002162155.2 Triticum dicoccoides | reverse complement strand
TAAAAGAAAACCCAAAAATATTTCCCGTTCTTCTTTCACTTGTTGGGAGCTTTCCCGTGTAAATAGTTTTATTTCTTTTCCTTTCTTTGGGGGTCAGTAGGAGAAGACCATAATTAATTTGTTGAAGTGGCTCTTATATGCATTATTGTTGATTTAACCCAGAGCCCATATTGCCTTGTCTTCTCCTGTTTATTGAATGCTCGCAGATTCCAGCTTAGTCCAATGCACGTGCACTCTTATTATTATTCACACCATTCGGTCGTGCAAGTGAAAGGCAATTATGATGATATATGATGGACTGACTAAGATGAGAAAAGCTGGTATGAACTCGACCTATTTTGTTTTTGTAAATATGATGAGTCCGTCGTACTTGATTCAGCTTATTATGAATAAACATGTTTGCAATGACAATTAGAGATCATAGTTGCTTGTGCCATGCTTGATTAGCTATGAGTTATAATGATGTACCGTGTATGCCAACATGCTATTGAGATGGTTATGATGTGGTATGATGGGGTGGTATCCTCCTTTGAATGATTTAAGTGACTTGACTTGGCACATGTTCATGCATGTAGTTGAAACAAAATCAACATAGCCTTCACGATATTTATGTTCATGGTGGATTATATCCTACTCATGCTTACATCCAATGTTTATTAATCTTAATGCATGTACATGGCTATTGTCGCTCTCTAGTTGGTCGCTTCCCAGTCTTTTGCTAGCCTTCACTTGTACTAAGTGGGAATACTGCTTGTGCATCCAATGCCTTAAACCCCAAAGTTATTCCAGATGAGTCCACTATACCTTCCTATATGCGGTATCTACCTGCCGTTCCAAGTAAATTTGTATGTGCCAAACTCTAAACCTTCAAATAAACATTCTGTTTTGTATGCTCGAATAGCTCATGTATCAACAAAGGCTGTCCTTATCTTCTGTGTTAGGCGGGTTATTCTCAAGAGGAGTGGACTCCACTCCTCACTCACGAGAAAATGGCTGGTCACCGGGATGCCCAGTCCCATGCTTTATGCAAACTAAATCAAAATTAATTGCAAACAAAACTCCCCCTGGGACCTGATGTATGTTGGAGGCACTCGTTGTTTCGAGGAAGCCATGGATTGATGCTTGTTGGTGGGGGGAGTATAAACTTTACCATTCTGTTTGGGAACCGCCTATAATGTGTTTAGCATGGAAGATATCGCCATCTCTTAGTTGTTACGTTGACAATGAAAGTATACCGCTCAAATACAATTCATCTCTATTTCAAAACCAAGCTCTGGCACCTCTACAAATCCCTGCTTCCCTCTGCGAAGGGCCTATCCATTTACTTTTATGCTGAGTCATCACCCTCTTATTAAAAAGCACTAGCTGGAGGGCATAGCCGTCATTTGCATTCATCACTATTAATTTATGTTGGGTATGACTATGATTGGATCTCTTTTACCATGAATTACAATGTCTAGTCAGTCCTTGATCTTTAAAGGTGCTCTGCATTTATGTTTTGCGGTCTCAGAAAGGGCTAGCGAGATACCATCTTGTTATATCATATTATGATTGTTTTGAGAAAGTGTTGTCATCCGAGATTTATTATTATTACTTGCTAGTTGATTATGCTATTGATATGAGTAATGATGAGACCTGAGAATTATTGCAAGTGTGGTTAGTTATGATTTATGCTGAAAACTTGAATGCTGGCTTGGCATAGTTACAACAACAAGAGCAAACAGAGTTTGTAAAAGTTTTTCTTTTTTTCAGTTTGTCAACTGAATTGCTTGAGGACAAGCAAGGGTTTAAGCTTGGGGGAGTTGATATGTCTCCGTCGTATCTACTTTTCCAAACACTTTTGCCCTTGTTTTGGACTCTATCTTGTATGATTTGAATGGAACTAACCCGGATTGACGCTGTTTTCAGCAGAATTACCATGATGTTGTTTTATGTGCAGAAAACAAATATTCTTGGAATGACCTGAAACTCCACGGGAGGTCTTAGAAAAAACAATAAAAAATCCTCGCCAAATATGAAGACTAGGGGGCCCACACCCTTTCCACGAGAGTGGGGGGGCACGCCCCCCCCTAGGGCGTGCCCCCTACCTCGTGGGCCCCCTGTTGACCCTCCGACGCCAACTCCAACTCTATATATTTGCTTTTAGAGAGAAAAAAAAGAGGGAGAAGAAATCATCGCGTTTTACGATATGGAGCCACCGCCAAGCCCTAAAACCTCTCGGGAGGGCTGATTTGGAGTCCGTTCAGGGCTCTGGAGAGGGGGATTCGTCGTCGTCGTCATCATCAACCATCCTCCATCACCAATTTCATGATGCTCACCGCCGTGCGTGAGTAATTGCATCGCAGGCTTGCTGGACGGTGATGGGTTGGATGAGATTTATCATGTAATCGAGTTAGTTTTGTTAGGGTTTGATCCCTAGTATCCATTATGTTCTGAGATTGATGTTGCTATGACTTTGCTATGCTTAATGCTTGTCACTAGGGCCCGAGTGCCATGATTTCAGATTTGAACCTATTATGTTTTCATCAATATATGAGAGTTCTAGATCCTATCTTGCAAGTCTATAGTCACCTACTATGTGTTATGATCCGGCAACCCCGAAGTGACAATAATCGGGACCACTCCCGGTGATGACCATAGTTTGAGGAGTTCATGTATTCACTATGTGCTAATGCTTTGTTCCAGTTCTCTATTAAAAGGAGGCCTTAATATCCCTTAGTTTCCAATAGGACCCCGCTGCCACGGGAGGGTAGGACCAAAGATGTCATGCAAGTTCTTTTCCATAAGCACGTATCACTATATACGGAATACATGCCTACATTACATTGACGAACTGGAGCTAGTTCTGTGTCACCCTATGTTATGACTGTTACATGATGAACCACATCCGGCATAATTATCCATCACTGATCCGGTGCCTACGAGTTTTCCATATACTAGTTTACGCTTATTTACTTTTCCGTTGCTACTGTTACAATCACTACAAAATACCAAAAACGTTACTTTTGCTGTGTTTACTTTTGTTGTCGCTACCACCACTATCATATTACTTTGCTACTAAACACTTTGCTGCAGATACTAAGTTTCCAGGTGTGGTTGAATTGACAACTTAGTTGCTAATACTTGAGAATATTCTTTGGCTCCCCTTGTGTCGAATCAATAAATTTGGGTTGAATACTCTACCCTCGAAAGCTGTTGCGACCCCCTATACTTGTGGGTTATCAACCGGCTCCAAGATCACATAAAGCAGTTTTTAACATAGTTTCTTTTAGTGGAGCATGGTATAGTGGGTACTCCTGGATCTCCAAGTTTCTTTGGTATTCCACCCTTAAAAGTATAATTACCAAGCATGGTGGAAATTTTAGCTTCTGATATCTTTCTTTTATTAGCAACAATTTCTTTCATGTACTTAGCATAAGGATTCATTTTAAGCATATCAGTCAATCGCATA
>NW_021259206.1:0-2587 GCF_002162155.2 Triticum dicoccoides | reverse complement strand
AAAAAAAAATTGTCAAGCTATTAAGGTCAGCTGGAGCTGTGAACGAAAGGCACTAATCAGTTAGGACCGAAATAATGGACAATGATCAATTACGGCAAGATGCTACCAGTATTAGAAAAGCAGAGTATAAGAAATTTTGTTTGCGTGAAATTTCCTGTCTTGTTACTTTGCGTATTTACTGTCGTATGGTGATATGATCCCGGCATGAATGTCTCCTTACGGTTGTTACTGGACTAGGCGTCCAGGCTTAGCCATTGTCTTGAGATGAGATGTTGTTCTACTATTCGATTAAGTGGCACGATGGGAGTGTTGATATTGCTTACCAGAGTGGCACGTGGGATTGTTGATATTGCTTACCAGAGTGGCACTCGGTTTCGTTAGCAACACCTACCAACTCTCAATGATTATATTCTTAAATTCTTCGTTCTCTTATTTTCCTTTGATATTAGGTCCTGCAATTTCATGATTTGCAAATCATCCTTACTCTACATATTATCTGCAATGAATAGTGGAATGTTTGAACGGAAGTCGACTTGAGAGATTAAAACCGACAGGGAATAGAAGCTTGCGTACGTCACAGTCGAAATACCCTTCCTCTGAACTTGAAAATTACGATAAAACTACACCCTTTTCTTTGGCAAATCTGTAGACTACACACGAAGCTGCACTGTACTTGTGTGAAATGGTTGCTAAATCTGTAGACTGGTTTTGTGAAGCTAAGTTCTGAACCGATGGGCTTCTGAGCTGTATGACTTGGGACCGATATGGAGTATCATTCCATTTTCGTGACAAGCTCGTAGTGATGGCTTCCAAAGCTTATTTTGTTAACGTCTTCCAACTCAGAATAAACATTTTAGGAGACAAGTTCCAACCGAGTACCGAGTGACTCTTTTGATACTATGCCTACCCTATTGCTGGGAACCGCAATCCTTTATCATTTGGTTATGGGTATTGTTCAGGAAATTTCTCTCCTGACAACATATACATGAAGCAAACTTTTTAGTTTGATATGCATCGGGAAGTACAATTAACCCGTAAATTAAGCTGTCTCTTAGTCCTTTATTTTTATTTTCTGAGAACAAATCATGCCTTTCAACATCGAAGCATGACGTTGAGGCAACCTTTTTAGGTAACTTTTGAGATCAAACCGTTAACGTAATTTCCGAGACTAGACCAATCAAATACAAGGGTTTGTCAGTTTGGCTTGGCCATCCAATCGTGTTGGATGTGCGGTTATGTGGATGCCTGATGAGCTACATGCATGCCAATAGAAACTGTCAAGCATGTTGCTGTGCATCGTGAATGACTATTCAGATTTATTTGAAGTGTGAGCAAGTGGTCTTCTTCACAAGCTCGCACAGTTTGCACCACTATGTGGATTTGACTCCGAGACAATGATACCACTCCGTGTGAAGCTCATACTAGATACGAGCAAATGAAGATAACAGAATGTGTCCCATAGCTTATACTCGTAGAAGGAACATTCCCGATCGAAAATGCCTTACGGTGGACGAGCACTCTGCGGACCATATCCTGCCCGTCCGTTATCCTAACTGATCAGATCCCTCCCGGTATTTACGCGTTCTGTCCCCCCCAAGAGCCTCGTCAAAGCCTGTATCCCGGCAGCTATAGGTAGCTAACTTTATTGACAAAGAATCTAGCTGCTGGAACACATCGTGCACCATTTCAATTTACCCTCTGCCACCCAGAACAGTTTGATGTGACGTGACCTTGTGCCCAATTGACCCCTCACGAGAGCACATAGAATAATAATCCGCCATTAAGACCAATTTGTTAGTCAGTGTAATGCACAGAGAGTATGATACTATTAACAGTCTATTAAGTCCACTAAACACCTATTAATCTCGTACACACTGCTTTAGAGTAATTTATTATTGTGACGCTCGTCCAGATATTTTATAACTCTCAATATTATCAAATGTTTTTCTGGTCACCAATTATCTTAAACTCTATACTGTCACCTTATAATTTCATTAGGTAGACTTATATGTGTTCTTAGATTTTATCCATAAAATAATACTAGTATATTGTCTGTTAGCACCATCTGCTTGTCAGGGCCATTTACCTAAACTAGGATTAAACTGTTTTTATATGACCGTTAGAAGTTTCTGCACAGTTGGGGCTCTGAACAAGAATTGGTCTCGCACAGTTTGTTAGGTTAATGTATTATTCTCCCGGGAAAAAAATTAATGTATTATTGTGCCACCTGTTGTATAATTTTTTGTATTACCAAACTTTGTTCTTTTGCAACAAACCATCTTTGAGCCTAGTCTGTGAGAAGGTTAAAATGTCTTTTGATGGACTTTTGAGAAAAACAATATTTCCACAGTGCAAAAAAAATCAAAAATATTTTGTACATACACAAATGCATATACAACACATTCAACAGAATTTAATAACAATGTGCTTTCATATGGGACGTAAACAAATATGTCAATAAAAGTGGGTCAATTTTTTTATTGTTGGACCAAGATTTTCTTTTTTGTACAGCTTGCAAGTCATAATATTTCTTGAACAAATTTTCACAGGTTCCATCGTGAATATGTATAAGTTTTCAAAGTTTTTT
>NW_021259205.1:0-1453 GCF_002162155.2 Triticum dicoccoides | reverse complement strand
CACCGACCACTCACATATCCAATTTCCATGATCCTCAACGGAAGTCAGAAACACAACATATCCATGGACTTCTCATTGTTCAAAATCTTCTCTTAGGATTAACCACAACAGCATATCGGGGGTTCAGGAATCAAAATATCAGTTACATCAAGAGTTAGCAATGACCAAACTGGCATGTAACAGAGACACTATAAAAGATAGCCAACATCCAGTTAGCCCTAGTACTTGGTGTTTGTAGAAAACCAGGAGTGTCAATGGGACTAGAATTCACTTGTTCTTATATGGGTTTGTAAAACTTGTTCATGTACTGAACTACTAGTGCCTTGTGATGCTCTGAATTACTTGTGATGCCTCTGAATTACTTGTGATCACATTGAGAAAGACTTGTAAAGATGATGATCATCTTTAACAGAAAACAATTTGTGATGATTTTGCTAGTTTGCTGGGTTTTGTCTCCGACCATCGTGTCGTGATGATTTTGCAGGTACCCCGAGAGGCCCTTGAGTTTGCCGGAATGTCGATTAACTTCCGTTCCGGCAAATTCGGGTACTCCATATGTCCTATTTTCAGCAAAGGTCATGCTGAAATTTTCCGTGAATTTTAGCATGACTTTGCTAAAAATAGGACATATGGGGTACTTGTGACTAATGCATGGGCCGGGGTATCTTAGTAGTTAATTAAGTAGGATCAACTGCCCCGGCGTACTTGTGACTAATGCATGGCTTTTAGGGTGCCTCGGTGTCGATAAAAACCGAAATGATGAAAAGTTAGGCTTTTAGGGTGCCTTGGCGTCGAAAAACCCTCAATGATAAAAGCTTAGATTTTAGGATGCCTCGGTGTCGACAAACCCTAAATGATGAGACCATGATCTTGTTCCTTGACAATAACCAACTTTTTGACCAAACTTTGTTTCTATTTAGAGAGAAACATGGCCCACAACGATGAGGCCGGGGGTTCGGGCGGCAAGGCATTCTGGGAGCTGTCCCAGGAGATGGAGGAACAACCTCACTTGTATGAGGCCGCCGCCTTCCCCACCGATCGGGGGTACGATCGTCCTGCGGTTTGATGACATCTTTGCTATGTTTAACCTTCATCCGCTGCACTACACCTTCGTTCGGCTATTTTCGCTGAGTATGGAGATGCGGATCATTCGCGACAAGACCCCAGACATCGTGATAGTCGACCCCTTCTACATGCGTGCCAAGATCTTGGGCAGCGCTGGGGACCGGCAAGTCGCGAGTTCTTACCTCGAAGGCGTCATTCTGGCAAACCAAGATAAGGATAACTTCCTCGTGCCTTACTTTCCCGAGTAAGTCCTCCCCTCAACCGGCCCGTAACATATGAATTCTTACTTTTCGATCGTTTTTCTTTTAACATTCCGTGTTTTCTGCAGTGACACACGTTGCACGCTCATCCTCCTAAGCCCCAAATATTCCATGGCCACGTATTTCGA
>NW_021259204.1:0-7822 GCF_002162155.2 Triticum dicoccoides | reverse complement strand
CTTTCCACTCAAACCTTCTTTCCACCAGATCCAAATCCTATGAGAGAGAGTTGAGTGTTGGGGAGACTATCATTTGAAGCACAAGAGCAAGGAATTCATTACCTACACACCATTTGTTACTTCTTGGAGAGTGGTGTCTCCTAGATTGGCTAGGTGTTACTTGGGAGCCTCCGACAAGATTGTGGAGTTGAACCAAGGAGTTTGTAAGGGCAAGGAGATCGCCTACTTCGTGAAGATCTACCGCTAGTGAGGCAAGTCCTTCGTGGACGATGGCCATGGCGGGATAGACAAGGTTGCTTCTTCCTGGACCCTTCGTGGGTGGTTGCTTCTTCGTGGACCCTTCATGGGTGGAGCCCTCCGTGGACTCGCGCAACCATTACCCTTCGTGGGTGGAGCCCTCCGTGGACTCGCGCAACCGTTATCCTTCGTGGGTTGAAGTCTCCATCAACGTGGATGTAGGATAGCACCACCTATCTGAACCACGGGAAAAACATCCGTGTCTCCAATTACGTTTGAATTCTCCAAACCCTTCTCCTTACATTCTTGCAAGTTGCATGCTTTACATTCCGCTGCTCATATACTCTTTGCATGCTTGCTTGATATGTATTGTGTATGTTGAAATTGTGCCTAAAACTCCACTCAAACCAAAAAGGCTTAAAAATTGCAACTTTAGCACTAAGTGTCTAATCACCCCTCCTCCAGACACATCTACTTCTAGATCCTACAAGTGGTATCAGAGTTTTGGTCTCCATTGCCTTGGTTTAATCACCATTGGAGGAAGATGGATGTGTCTACCTTAGGGAGTCTTAGACATAGAGTGCCTATTCTTGATGGAGAGTATTTTCATGAGTGGAAAAATGAGATGCTTGTAATTTTCAATCAATATCATTTGAACAAGTATATTGCTAGCCCTTGTGCACCTCATATTGATCCTTTGCATCCTACCCTAGATGAAGATATTGACATGATTCGCAATCTTAGAACTATTGAGCTCATCATTAGAGGATTGCCCAAAAATTTGATTGCTAGTTTGCCTACTCTTAATTGTGCCTATACTATATGGAAATTTCTTGAGGAACGATTTCCCGATCATTCCTTGAAAACTTTGGATGAAATTCTCCATAAATCTATTGCCTTGAGTAAGATGAACTCTAGTGATCCTAGTTTTGGTAATTGTCTATTTGAACTTACCAATCTTAAGCATGCTAAAGGAGATGTTGGAATCATTAGTGATATCATATTCGAAGCTATAAGAATTCATAAAAGTGACCACTTTGATGATCATTTATCTAATGAATTACCCTCTCTAGGAAATGATGAGTCACAAGATCATGATGAACATGGATACTATGATGATGATGATGATAGTGACTTCGATCTCGATGATGCAATGAGACATTTTGGTCTTATGGCAAATCTTCGGGGATATGAATCAGGAGGAAATGAATGGGTTCTTGATAGTGGATGTACTAATCATATGACCGGAGATGAAGAGATGTTTCGTGAGCTTGCTGAAAATGACGGCCCTCGAAAATATGTCACCTTTGGTGATAATTTAAAGGGTAAAGTGGTTGGCCTTGGTAAGGTGGCCATCTCACATGATAGTTCCATTCAAAATGTCATGCTCGTTGAATCTCTCAGCTACAACTTACTTTCAGTATCTAGACTTGCTGATTTCGGTTTGAATGTCCTATTTACTGAGGTAGATTGCCAAGTATTTCGTCGAGACAATCATAAAATGGTCTTTACCGGTATGCGTAGAGGTGATCTTTACATTGTCGATTTCTCTAAAAAGGCACAACCTAAAACTTGCTTTGTTGCTAAATCCTCAAAAGGTTGGTTGTGGCATAGACGACTAGGTCACGTTGGCATGAGAAACCTTGACAAGCTTATTAAAGGAAATCATATCCTTGGAGTTAACGATGTCATATTTGATAAGGATAGACTTTGCAGTGCTTGTCAAGCAGGTAAACAGGTTGGAGGAAGACATCCTGTGAAGAACATCATGACCACAAGGAGGCCACTCGAGCTACTTCATATGGATCTTTTTGGTCCCAACACCTACAAGAGTCTCGGTGGAAATTCTTTTGGTCTAGTTATAGTTGATGATTTTTCAAGATTTACGTGGGTGTTCTTTCTTAATGACAAGTCGCAGGTCCAGAAGATCTTCAGAAACTTCGCTAGGAAGGCCCAAAATCAGTTTGACGTGAAGATCAAGAAGGTTCAGAGTGACAACGGAACGGAGTTCAAGAACGCAAATGTGGACACCTTTCTTGACGAAGAAGGGATTTCACACGAGTTCTCGGCTACGTACACACCTCAACAAAATGGAGTTGTTGAGAGGAAGAACCGGACGCTCATCGAAATGGCAAGAACGATGCTTGATGAATACAAGACGCCGAAGCACTTTTGGGCAGAAGCGGTTGAGACAGCTTGTCACGCAACAAATCGCTTGTATCTTCACAAGCTACTCGACAAGACGGCATACGAGCTCCTCACCGGTAACAAACCCCAAGTTGGATACTTTCGAGTATTCGGCTCAAAGTGCTACATTCTTGATAAGCATCGTCGTTCAAAGTTTGCTCCTAAATCTCATGAAGGTTTCCTACTTGGTTATGGCTCAAACTCTCACACTTACCGTGTCTACAACAATTTCACCCGAAAGGTTGAAGAGACGGTAGATGTGAAGTTTGATGAATCTAATGGCTCGCAAGTAGAGCAATTGCCAATTGATGTAGGAGACAAAGACCCTTCAGAAGCAATTCAAGACTTGTCCATTGGCAAAATTCGTCCAACGGAGGTGAAGGGGAGTACTTCATCCGTCCAAGTGGAAGCTTCTACTTCACGACAAAGTGAACCAAGAATTGACATGGAAGCATCCACAAGTGGGACACACCAAGATGAAGAAAACGAGGAAATACATCAAGACGAACATCAACAACCTCCTTCTCCACCACGACAAGAGAACGACAATGTCAACAATGAAGAAGACCAAGAAGAAGAACAAGATGAAGAAGATGTTCAACAAAGACCCAAGCAAAATCTCTCATGAGTTCGAGCAAGAATTGCCAAAGATCATCCCGTCAAGCAAATCTTAAATGATATACAAACCGGGAGAATCACTCGCTCAAAAACTCGTTTAGCTAACTTTTGTGAAAACTATTCATTCATCTCTAGCATTGAACCTATGAAGGTTGAAGAAGCATTGGAAGATCCGGATTGGATAAATGCTATGCATGAAGAGCTACACAACTTTGAGAGAAACCAAGTTTGGACATTAGTTGAGAAGCCCGACAACAACCACAACATCATTGGTACCAAATGGGTGTTTCGCAACAAGCAAGATGAAGATGGACAAGTGGTTCACAACAAAGCACGTCTCGTCGCCCAAGGATACACACAAGTCAAAGGTATGGACTATGGTGAGACATATGCTCCCGTTGCTAGACTTGAGTCCATTCGCATCTTACTTGCCTATGCTAATCACCATAATATCACCTTATACCAAATGGACATCAAAAGTGCTTTTATAAATGGTGAAATAGAGGAGGAAGTTTATGTCAAACAACCTCCCGGTTTTATCAATCCTAAGAAACCAAATCATGTTTAAAAACTTCACAAAGCTCTTT
Source organism: Triticum dicoccoides (assembly GCF_002162155.2). NCBI lineage: Eukaryota > Viridiplantae > Streptophyta > Magnoliopsida > Poales > Poaceae > Triticum > Triticum dicoccoides. The sequence continues at coordinate 4,193 of NW_021259204.1, read as the reverse complement.
ATGGTCTTAAACAAGCTCCTAGAGCATGGTATAAATGCTTGACCAAGTTCCTTACTACAAGTGGTTTTGAAATTGGTAAAATTGATTCTACTCTTTTTACTAAAAGGGTTAATGGAGAACTATTTGTATGCCAAATTTATGTTGATGATATCATATTTGGTTCAACTAACCCTCTCTTTAGTAAAAAGTTTGGAAAACTAATGTCAGAGAAGTTTGAGATGTCTATGATGAGTGAACTCAAATTCTTTCTCGGTTTGCAAATCAAGCAAACTAAGGAAGGTACATTTGTCTCTCAAACAAAGTACCCCAAGGACTTATTCAAGAAGTTCAATATGCAAGAATGCAAAGGTATGTCTACACCCATGCCTACTAGTGGACATAATGATTTAACCAAAGATGGTGAACCGGTTGATCAAAAGGTTTATCGCTCTATGATTGGTTCATTGTTATACCTATGTGCTTCACGTCCCGATATTATGCTAAGTGTGTGCATGTGTGCATGATATCAAGCTGCTCCTAAAGAATGTCATCTTAAGGCTGTGAAAAGGATAGTGAGATACTTAATCCATACACCAAACTTTGGCATTTGGTATCCTAAGAGATCTTCTTTTGATCTCGTTGGCTATTCCAACTCGGATTATGCCGTAGACAAGGTTGATAGAAAGTCCACTTCGGGTACTTGTCAATTTCTTGGTAGATCTCTTGTGTCTTGGTCTTCCAAGAAACAAAACTCGGTATCCCTATCCACCGCCGAAGCGGAATACATTGCCGCTGGTTCATGTTGTGCTCAATTACTTTGGATGACCCAAACTCTTAAAGATTATGGGATCTATGTGAAACATGTTCCACTACTTTGTGACAATGAAAGTGCTATCAAAATTGGTCATAATCTTGTACAACATTCTCGAACTAAGCATATTAAAGTTCGTCATCATTTCATTCGAGATCATGTTGCTAAGGGTGACATTGATCTTAAGCATGTTCGCACCGATAAGCAATTAGCGGATATATTTACTAAACCTCTTGATGAGAAAGTGTTTTGCAGGTTGAGAGGAGAATTGAACATCATTGATGCTTCGAACTTGGAGTAGAAACTCCACTGGATACATGCAAGACATGAGCTTATGACTAATCCATGATATATCTCTTATGATAACTATCTTATGTCTTGGATATATTTGCACCTTGCATGTTGTCTAACCCATGTAGGTGCTTGGTTGAATCTAATTCCATGAGATTGCGACTCACTCACATCTTGAGCAATCTCTACATCACCAAGACTCTACACAATGGTGGTTGAAGACAAGGAAGCACAAAACCATTCAAACATATCCTTTGACAAATTCTATGTTGAGCTTCATGATTATCATTTTTGGATACACAAGTGCTCTTCCTTGCAAGAACTAACCCATGTAGGTAGATGAACTCAAACTCCAAGTGGTGCTCCCAACTCTTGATGAGCTACATCAACCTTGAGCACCCACACAAGTTCAACTACATGAGCAAGAACCACACCACCACCCAAAGTATGTTATTCCATCTTAGAGAAGCTTTACTCCAAGACATGAGTCAAAGCAACTCAACAAGATGTGAATACATCAAGATGCTTAAACGAAAAATGGTAACCCCATTTTGAGCTTAAACGATGAGTATGACCTATGATCAAGTGTTCTCACTTGACTCCTAAGTCAATATACTCTAGCATAGGTGACTATGTCACCGCCCAACTCTAGATGAAATTCTCTTGTGTTCTTTTCTGTGTTATTGCATTTGTCTCATGCATGTTTAGTTTCTTTCTCTTTTTCAAAAACAAAAAAAACTCTATCTAGATTTTTCAGTCTCTTCTCTTTTCTTTCTGTTTATGTTCTGCATTTTCTGCATTTAATTCCTTACAAATCCTTCAGGTAATTCATTGCAAATCTTTGTAAGATCCTACATGTCTAGTGAGCTGAGGTGACAAGTGTTTTTCTGTGTGTGAACTCGGTTTCACCGACTTGTAATTTTCGGTCCAACCGAATCTTTTCGGTGCCACCAAAACATACCACTCGGTGCCACCGACTTCGCAACAAGAAAAACAGTTTGCCACTTGTTCTATATTTCTTCTGATCCAGCTCTACTCAACGAATCTTGTCCTCTACAAGCATCACAGTTTTATCCATTGCTTTGTGCTGAGTCTCAAGGACCAAACCTATACGACGGATTCCAGAAAGCCCTTCTTGGAAATTGATGTCAAAGGGGGAGAGAGAGATCACATCAAAGCTTGTAGGAGAGAGAGATCACATCAAGGGAGAGAAAAAGTCTCAAGGACCAAACCTACAAGAGAAAAAGTATTAAGGGGGAGAGAGAGACTTCCAGGGGGAGAGAATACTCAAGGATCCCAGATGCTTGATGCTTGATGTTCAAGACGAGAGATGTCACATGTCTTTTTAGGGGGAAAGACATGTTCATTTGTATCTTTCAGCTCTGATTTGCTGTTCCTTATCTTCTCCCAATATCCCATGTAAGATTCTGTGGGGAGCAAGACACCTAAGGGAAAGAAATCAGTCAAATTCATTGCATATCTTTATTCTTGGGGACATGTTGAATCCAATGTGGTACCTTGTACTCACTCTCTACATGTCATCCCAGTCTTGGTATTCTTGTGGTTTCTTTTGTTTGCTCTGACTAGTGGATGTACCTGTGTTATCTAACTTTGTTTGTGCAGGTTCATTCCATCCTAAGCCAACTCAAGACCACAAGGTAAGTATATGCATCAAAATCATGAGTATGAGGAGTTCTTGCTTATGTACATACTGTTTGCAAGAAGGACTCATGAGCATGAAGGTATTTTCCTTCATAATCTTTTGCTCTAATGCATATGGCCAAGATACATGTAACACATTGCCTACTCTGTCATGGTTATGCTCTCACATGCCTCTATATTTCATATTTACATGAGTGCATACATGTAGGGGGAGCCTATGCTTGTTACATGTCCTTCCAAAGCTTTACTTGTTGTTCTTTATATCTTTATCTAAAGCTTTGATGTATGTTGCCATCAATTACAAAAAAGGGGAGATTGAAAGCACAAGTGCTCCCTAGGTGGTTTTGATAATTGATGACAACATATCTCTTGTTGGACTAACATTTCTATCTAGCATGTTTCAGATAAGTTCAACAATGGAGTGACATGGACTAAAGCTTGTGGGAACTCCTTCAAGATGCTAAGGACAAAGAATTGGCTAAAGCTTCAAGCTCAAGACTCTTCATTTTACATTTTAGTGATCTAAGATCACATTGAGTCCATAGGAAAAGCCAATACTATCAAGGAGGGATGAGGTGTTGCTTAATGAGCCTCTTGCTTCATGTGCTTAATGATATGCTCCAAAATCCTCAGCTACTTTCCCACTTCCACATATGACCTAAACCCAAAGCCAAACTCGGACCTACCGATTATTTCTATCCGGCGCCACCGAGTTTCACCTGTCATAGCCACTGCCAGAAACCCTAATCAGTTCTGTCTCACCGATGGGATCTCGGTCTCACCGAGATGGGCTTGTAAACTCTCTGTTACCTATTGCAATATTTTCGGTCCCACCGAGATATGCAATCGGCCCCACCGAGTTTGCTTGGCCAACTCTCTGTTTCACTTATTACCCAAATCGGTCCCACCGAGTTTGAGTAATCGGTCAAACCGAGTTTTGGATTTACCCTAACCCTAGCACATCGGTCCCACCGAGTTGATCCAGTCGGTCCCACCGAAAATCTCTAACAGTCACTAGGTTTCCTATTTCGGTCTGACCGAGTTTGTTGATTCGGTCCCACCGAGATTGGTAAATCGTGTGTAACGGTTGGATTTTATGTGGAGGCTATATATACCCCTCCACCTCCTCTTCATTTAGAGAGAGAGCCATCAGACTAAGCCTACACTTCCAGCATCCTATTTCTGAGAGAGAATTACCTATTCATGTGTTGAGGCCAAGATATTCCATTCCTACCATATGAATCTTGATCTCTAGCTTTCCCCAAGTTGCTTTCCACTCAAACCTTCTTTCCACCAGATCCAAATCCTATGAGAGAGAGTTGAGTGTTGGGGAGACTATCATTTGAAGCACAAGAGCAAGGAGTTCATTACCTACACACCATTTGTTACTTCTTGGAGAGTGGTGTCTCCTAGATTGGCTAGGTGTTACTTGGGAGCCTCTGACAAGATT
>NW_021259203.1:0-867 GCF_002162155.2 Triticum dicoccoides | reverse complement strand
TGTGACTAACACCCAAAGAGTTTACTAGAGTCAATAATCTAGTTCACATTTACCATGTGATTAACACTCGATGAGTTCTGGGTTTGATCATGTTATGCTTGTGAGAGAGGTTATAGTCAACGGGTCTGAACCTTTCAGATCCGTGTGTGCTTTACAAATCTCTATGTCATCTCCTAGATGCAGCTACCACGTTCTATTTGGAGCTTTTCCAAATAACTGTTCTACTTGGAGCTATTCTAAATTGTTGCTCCATTATACGTATCCGGTATCTCTACTCAGAGCTATCCGGATAGGTGTTAAGCTTGCATCGACGTAACCCTTTACGACGAACCCCTTTACCACCTCCATAATCGAGAAAATTCCTTAGTCCACTAGTTACTAAGGATAACTTTGACCGCTGTCCCGTGATCCATTCTTGGATCACTCTTGTACCCCTTGACTGACTCATGGCAAGGTACACTTCAGGTGCGGTACACATCATAGCATACTGTAGAGCCTACATCTTATGCATAGGGGACGACCTTAGTCCTTTCTCTCTATTCTGCCATGGTCGAGCTTTAAGTCTTAACTTCATACCTTACAACTCAGGCAAGAACTCCTTCTTTGACTGATCCATCTTGAACACCTTCAAGATCACGTCAAGGCATGTGCTCATTTGAAAGTACTATTAAGCGTTTTGATCTATCCTTATAGATCTTGATGCTCAATGTTCAAGTAGCTTAATCCAGGTTTTCCATTGAAAACACTTTCCAAATAACCCTATATGCTTTCCAGAAATTCTACGTCATTTCTGATCATTAATATGTCAACAACATATACTCATCAGAAATTCTATAGTGCTCCCACTCACTTCTTTGGAAATACAAG
>NW_021259202.1:0-942 GCF_002162155.2 Triticum dicoccoides | reverse complement strand
TGGTTCATCCGATGAGATCATCGTGGAACATGTGGGAGCCAACATGGGTATCCAGATCCCGCTGTTGGTTATTGACCGGAGAACGTCTCGGTCATGTCTGCATGTCTCCCGAACCCGTAGGGTCTACACACTTAAGGTTCGATGACGCTAGGGTTATAAAGGAAGCTTGTATGTGGTTACCGAATGTTGTTCGGAGTCCCGGATGAGATCCCGGACGTCACGAGGAGTTCCGGAATGGTCCGGAGGTAAAGATTTATATATAGGAAGTCCTGTTTCGGCCATCGGGACAAGTTTCGGGGTCATCGGTATTGTACCGGGACCACCGGAAGGGTCCCGGGGGCCCACCGGGTGGGGCCACCTGCCCCGGGGGGGCCACATGGGCTGTAGGGGGTGCGCCTTGGCCTACATGGGCCAAGGGCACCAGCCCCAAGAGGCCCATGCGCAAGGAAACTTGGGGAGGGAAGAGTCCTCAAAGGGGAAGGCACCTCCGAGGTGCCTTGGGGAGGATGGACTCCTCCCCATCCTTAGCCGCACCCCTTCCTTGGAGGAGGGGGCAAGGCTGCGCCCTCCCCCTCTCCCTTGGCCCTATATATAGTGGGGAAAAGGAGGAGCAATCAGACCTAAGGCCTTTGGTTGCCTCCCTCTCCCTCCCGTGACACATCTCCTCTCCCGTAGGTGCTTGGCGAAGCCCTGCAGGATTGCCACGCTCCTCCATCACCACCACGCCGTTGTGCTGCTGTTGGATGGAGTCTTCCTCAACCTCTCCCTCTCTCCTTGCTGGATCAAGGCGTGGGAGACGTCACCGGGCTGTACGTGTGTTGAACGCGGAGGTGCCGTCCGTTCGGCACTTGATCATCGGTGATCTGAATCACGACGAGTACGACTCCATCAACCCCGTTCACTTGAACGCTTCCGCTTAGCGATCTACAAGGGTATGTAGAT
>NW_021259201.1:0-3770 GCF_002162155.2 Triticum dicoccoides | reverse complement strand
TGAAGATGGCCTCCACAAAGCAAAACCTCCCATGTGCATTTGCATTCAAAAGCAAATCATTTATATGCACATCTTCAGGGGGAGCCTCGTCATCTGTATGAAGAGAATACTCACAACACTAAACTTTCACATACTTTTATCCCCGTTGAAAACTTCACCCAGTTTGTCATCAATCACCAAAAAGGGGGAGATTGTAAGTGCATCTAGTGCCACCCCGAGTTGGTTTTGGAGTATTGGCGACGAACTTGGTTGAGGGACTAATGTGTTTGTGAGAATTGCAGGATAACACAGGTAGTAGTCCCATATTGATTCGGTTTACCTACCAGAGATGACCCCTAAAAATGTGTGAAGACATTGATGACAATGGTGGTCTGTGAAGATATTCACATTGAAGACTATGACAAGAGAAGACATCGCATGAAGACTATGGAGTGCGAAGACATAGTTGTTTTTTAGTTTCCTTTCCTTCTTTGTTGAGTCATAGGAACCACCGTACTATTAAGTGGGGTCACAAGTGAACAAAGTCAGTGTAACTGAAGTGATGCTCAACCAAATCCTATGTCTTCAATCGAAGACAATGAGAGCAAATCTTATACAAAGCTGGATGAGTCAGCTTTACTTGTAGCCCAAGAAAAGCTGTCGCATGTGTTTGAAATCTGACCATTGGACATGTGTCAGTTCCTTAGTGACCCAGGGTCATTTTGGAAAAATCAGGTCGGGTTGCCTCCTGGCTACAAATGGCCCACCCCCTACACCATAAATTGGTGGCTGCTCAGAGTTAGTGCATGGCTTTTGTCGTTTGAGAGCAACCCACTTCCGAAGCCTTTGAGAGAGAAATCCTTGCTAGGACAAAGCCCAAAACACCCAGAGCCAAAGAGTGTTAGGCATCACTGAAGTCTTTCTGTCCGCATGATCTGAAGACTTATTACACTTGAGGACTGTGAATCCTCCAGCCGGTTAGGCATTGCGTTCTAAGTATCCAAGAGTCATTGTGGATTGCTGGTGAACGAAGTCTGTGAAGGTTTAGAAGTCTCCCTTGAAGACTTACCAAAGTGATTGGGCGAGGACTAAGTGTTCTTAGCTCAAGGGGAATAAGGTGAAGACGTACTCTTCTGAGTTGAATCTCAGCCTCCCTAACCAGACGTACAGTTCTCACGGGAACTAGAACTGGTCCAACAAATCCGTTGTCCTCTCCGAGCAACTGGTTCTATCCTTCCTCTCTCTCTTTACTTATAGTTTGTCTTCGTGAAGTCTTTGCCCACTTGCCTGATCTGATTGACTTCACTGTGTGAAGACTATTTGCTGTTTGGCTTCATACTATCTTTAATCCTGATCCATACTACCTAGTTGTTGGTAGTCTTCGTGCTTTCACTACATTGCTTACTTGACTATGGCTTGTCTAGTGTAGTCTACCTTCCACTGCATATCAATAGGTTCATTTCTATTGTTTGTCTTCAAAGCATCCATGTTTTGAAGACTTTCATAAAAATCGCCTATTCACCCCGCTCTAGTCGAATACTAGCACTTTCAATATTCCAACTCCGAGATGCTTGCACCAGTCCATAGATGGATCGCTGGAGCTTTCACACTTTGTTAGCACCTTTAGGATCGACAAAACCTTCTGTTTGCATCATATGCAACTCTTCTTTAAGAAATCCATTAAAGAAAGTAGTTTTGACGTCCATTTGCTAGATTTCATAATCATAGATGTGGCAATTGCTAACATGATTCAGACAGACTTAAGCATCGCTATGGGTGAGAAAGTATCATCGTAGTCAAGTCCTTGAACTTGTCAAAAACCTTTCACGACAAGTCGATCTTTGTAGACAGTATCTTTACCATCAGCGTCTGTCTTCTTCTTGAAGATCCATTTATTCTCTATGGCCCACCGATCATCGGGCAAGTCCACCAAAGTCCACACATTGTTCTTATACATGGATCCTATCTCAGATTTCATGGCCTCAAGCCATTTATTGGAATCTAGTCTCATCATAGCTGCTTCATACTTTGTAGGTTTGCCATGCTCTAGTAACATGACTTCCAGAACAAGATTACCGTACCACTATGGTGCAGATCGTGCTCTGGTTGACCAACGAGGTTCAATAGCAACTTGATCTGAAGTTACATGATCATGATCATTTTCTTCCTCTCTAGTTGGTGTAGGCATCACAGGAACTGATTTCTCTGATGTGCTACTTTCCAATTCGAGACAAGGTACGATTACCTCATTAAGTTCAACTTTCCTCCCACTCACTTCTTTCGAGAGAAACTCCTTCTCTAGAAAGGTTCCATTCTTGGCAACAAAGATCTTGCCTTCGGATCTATGGTACAAGGTGAACCCAATTGTTTTCTTACAGTATCCTATGAAGACGCACTTCTCCGATTTGGGTTCGAGCTTATCAGGCTGAAGCTTTTTGACATAAGTGTCGCAACCCCAAACTTTAAGAAACGACAACTTAGGTTTCTTGCCAAACAATAGTTCATACGGTGTCGTCGCAACGGATTTAGACGGTGCCCTATTTAACGTGAATGCAACTATCTCTAATGCATAACCCCCAAATGATAGTGGTAAATCGGTAAGAGACATCATAGATCGCATCATATCATACAAAGTACGGTTATGATGTTCGGACACACCATTACGCCGTGGTTTTCTAGGTGGCATGAGTTGTGAAACTATTCCACATTGTTTTAAATGAAGGCCAAACTCGTAACGCAAATATTCACCTCCATGATCAGATCGTAGAAACTTTATTTTCTTATTATGATGATTCTCCACTTCACTCTGAAATTCTTTGAAATTTTCGAATGTTTTAGACATGTGTTTCATTAAGTAGATATACCCATATCTGCTCAAATCATCTATGAAGGTCAAAAAATAATGATACCCGCTGTGTGCCTCAACACTCATTGGACCGCATACATCGGTATGTATTATTTCCAATAAGTCATTTGCTCGTGTCGGCGTTCTGGGAACGGGGGTCCCCAGACTTGCCTGCCTGCGGCCCACGGCGTGGCTCCACCAGGGGCCTAGTATGACCCGTCTTCATCAACCAACACTCAAGACCCTCACGAGGGGCAAGCTTCGTGGGGCGGACGACACAAGGCCTCCTCAGGAGTGGCCTCACCAGGCAAGCTCATGAGGAGGCGGAGAGATCAAGGCAAAGAGTACCTCACGAGGTTCCCGTGACGCAAGCCATGACGACTAAGACCAGGCAGGCGCCAGCCCGTGCAGTGTCCCCGTTTCCCTTTTGGTGCTGAGGGGGCAAGCGCAGGCGTGGAGTACCGAGGCCTCAGGCAAAGGTTTCCATATCGGTGCAACAAGACCAAGACCAGCAGGACGGCAGGACGAAGGTCACCATGGAGCCCAAGGCGGCGTCACCACCAGCGCCTTTGACAGGCAAAGACCACCTCTAGTCAGTATAGCTTGTACTAGCTGTCCCCTTTCAAAATGGCGGTTGTTGCATCCCTTCCTTCTCAATATTTGGGAATAGGACCAGGGCCTCTATAAATAGGGCTAGCCACCATAGTAGAAGGGACGAGTTAAGTTCATCTACACACCACACCAGCTCAAGAACACCTCTCCTCGCGAAGCTGTTCTTCCCTTGTACTGTTCATCATCAGCCCAAGAGGCAATCCACCACCACACACAGGAGTAGGGTATTACACCACAATGGTGGCCCGAACCTGTATAAATCTTGTGTCTCTTGTGTTGTGAGTTCATCGTGCTAGCTTAGAGATCGCGGCAAGGTTGAGGGCGTGATTCAGTA
>NW_021259200.1:0-1761 GCF_002162155.2 Triticum dicoccoides | reverse complement strand
GTAGGTTTGCCATGCTCTAGTAACATGACTTCCAGAACAAGATTACCGTACCACTATGGTGCAGATCGTGCTCTGGTTGACCAACGAGGTTCAATAGCAACTTGATCTGAAGTTACATGATCATGATCATTTTCTTCCTCTCTAGTTGGTGTAGGCATCACAGGAACTGATTTCTCTGATGTGCTACTTTCCAATTCGAGACAAGGTACGATTACCTCATTAAGTTCAACTTTCCTCCCACTCACTTCTTTCGAGAGAAACTCCTTCTCTAGAAAGGTTCCATTCTTGGCAACAAAGATCTTGCCTTCGGATCTATGGTACAAGGTGAACCCAATTGTTTTCTTACAGTATCCTATGAAGACGCACTTCTCCGATTTGGGTTCGAGCTTATCAGGCTGAAGCTTTTTGACATAAGTGTCGCAACCCCAAACTTTAAGAAACGACAACTTAGGTTTCTTGCCAAACAATAGTTCATACGGTGTCGTCGCAACGGATTTATACGGTGCCCTATTTAACGTGAATGCAACTATCTCTAATGCATAACCCCCAAATGATAGTGGTAAATCGGTAAGAGACATCATAGATCGCATCATATCATACAAAGTACGGTTATGATGTTCGGACACACCATTACGCCGTGGTTTTCTAGGTGGCATGAGTTGTGAAACTATTCCACATTGTTTTAAATGAAGGCCAAACTCGTAACGCAAATATTCACCTCCATGATCAGATCGTAGAAACTTTATTTTCTTATTATGATGATTCTCCACTTCACTCTGAAATTCTTTGAAATTTTCGAATGTTTTAGACATGTGTTTCATTAAGTAGATATACCCATATCTTCTCAAATCATCTATGAAGGTCAAAAAATAATGATACCCGCTGTGTGCCTCAACACTCATTGGACCGCATACATCGGTATGTATTATTTCCAATAAGTCATTTGCTCGTGTCGGCGTTCTGGGAACGGGGGTCCCCAGACTTGCCTGCCTGCGGCCCACGGCGTGGCTCCACCAGGGGCCTAGTATGACCCGTCTTCATCAACCAACACTCAAGACCCTCACGAGGGGCAAGCTTCGTGGGGCGGACGACACAAGGCCTCCTCAGGAGTGGCCTCACCAGGCAAGCTCATGAGGAGGCGGAGAGATCAAGGCAAAGAGTACCTCACGAGGTTCCCGTGACGCAAGCCATGACGACTAAGACCAGGCAGGCGCCAGCCCGTGCAGTGTCCCCGTTTCCCTTTTGGTGCTGAGGGGGCAAGCGCAGGCGTGGAGTACCGAGGCCTCAGGCAAAGGTTTCCATATCGGTGCAACAAGACCAAGACCAGCAGGACGGCAGGACGAAGGTCACCATGGAGCCCAAGGCGGCGTCACCACCAGCGCCTTTGACAGGCAAAGACCACCTCTAGTCAGTATAGCTTGTACTAGCTGTCCCCTTTCAAAATGGCGGTTGTTGCATCCCTTCCTTCTCAATATTTGGGAATAGGACCAGGGCCTCTATAAATAGGGCTAGCCACCATAGTAGAAGGGACGAGTTAAGTTCATCTACACACCACACCAGCTCAAGAACACCTCTCCTCGCGAAGCTGTTCTTCCCTTGTACTGTTCATCATCAGCCCAAGAGGCAATCCACCACCACACACAGGAGTAGGGTATTACACCACAATGGTGGCCCGAACCTGTATAAATCTTGTGTCTCTTGTGTTGTGAGTTCATCGTGCTAGCTTAGAGATCGCGGCAAGGTTGAGGGCGTGATTCAGTA
>NW_021259199.1:0-7027 GCF_002162155.2 Triticum dicoccoides | reverse complement strand
GTCGCTTTGTCGAAAACTTCTCCAAAGTTGCTAAACCTCTAACCGAACTCCTCAAGAAAGATAAGAAGTTCGAATGGACTTCACAATGTGAGCACAGCTTTCAGGAACTGAAAAGACGCCTGACTTCTGCTCCCGTACTGGTACCGCCAGACTTCTCCAAGGACTTTGTTATCTACTGCGACGCCTCGCGACAAGGACTAGGTTGCATTCTCATGCAAGATCGACACGTAATTGCTTACGCTTCACGGCAATTGCACCCACATGAGGAGAATTATCCTACTCATGATCTAGAGCTTGCAGCCGTAGTCTATGCACTTAAGACCTGGCGACATTACCTCCTCGGTAACCGTTGCGAAATATTCACTGATCACCAAAGTCTGAAGTACATTTTCACCCAACCGGATTTGAATCTCAGGCAAAGACGTTGGGTTCAGTTGATCACAGATTTCGACTTAGGACTAACTTACACCCCAGGGAAAGCCAACGTCATGGCTGATGCGCTAAGTCGTAAATCTTATTGTAACAACCTAATGTTACAACAAAGTCAACCGCTTCTCCATGAGGAATTTCGGAAGCTTGACCTTCACATTGTTCCTCAAGGTTTTCTTTCCACCTTGGTGGCGAAACCTACCCTTACGGACCAGATCGTCAAGGCACAGGAGGTAGATCCGGGAATCTCCCGCATCAAGAGAAACATCAAGAAAGGAATTGCGAATTGTTTCTCCATTAATGATCAAGGGGTCGTATACTTCGGGAATCGACTAGTGGTTCCCAAAGTGCGAAACCTGAGGCGATTGATCCTTAAGGAGGCTCATGAATCTCCTCTCACCATTCATCCCGGTAGTACTAAGATGTATCAGGACCTACGCCAGAGGTTCTGGTGGACTAGGATGAAGAGAGAAATTGCTCAGTATATTGCTAATTGCGACGTCTGTCGTCGTGTAAAAGCAGAGCATCAACGGCCTGCTGGCACCCTTCAACCCTTAGCTATTCCTGAATGGAAATGGGATAAAATTGGTATGGATTTCATTACCGGTTTTCCCAGGACCAAGAGAGGGAATAATGCTATTTTCGTCGTTGTCGATCGTCTTTCCAAAGTAGCCCATTTCCTACCTGTTCGTGAGAGTATAACCGCTAGTCAGCTGGCAGACTTATACATCTCCCGAATAGTGTCTCTCCATGGTGTTCCTTTGGAAATTAACTCGGATCGAGGAAGTATTTTCACCTCTCGATTTTGGGAAAGTTTCCAAAATGCTATGGGAACCCGTCTCTCCTTTAGCACCGCTTTCCACCCTCAGTCAAGTGGTCAAGTGGAACGCGTCAACCAGATTCTAGAAGACATGCTTCGAGCCTCTGTTATCTCATTCGGAATGGATTGGGAGAAGTGCCTTCCATTTGCCTAATTCGCTTACAACAACAGCTATCAATCTAGCTTGGGTAAAGCCCCTTTTGAAGTTCTCTATGGACGACAGTGTCGAACACCCCTAAACTAGTCAGAGACCGGGGAAAGACAATTCTTTGGCCCGGATATGATTCAGGAAGCAGAAGAACAAGTTCGCATCGTTCGTGAAAAGTTGAAAACAGCCCAATCTCGTCAAAAGAGTCAATATGACCGAAAACATAAGGCTATGACTTTCGAGGTTGACGAGAAGGCTTATCTTCGGGTTACCCCTCTGAAGGGAACCCATCGTTTCGGTATCAAAGGCAAATTGGCTCCTCGTTACATTGGACCTTCTCGCATTCTCGCCAAACGAGGAGAAGTTGCCTACCAGTTGGAACTACCTCCGCACCTCTCCAGAGTCCACGATGTCTTCCACGTTTCTCAACTCAGGCGTTGCTTCTCGGATCCTATCCGTGGAGTGGACCACGAAACGCTTGATCTCCAAGATAATCTTACATATCGAGAGTACCCCATTCGTATCCTCGATCAGGCCGAGTGTACCACTCGACGTCATAATATCAAGTTTCTCAAAGTACAATGGTCGCACCATTCTGAGGATGAAGCAACTTGGGAAAGGGAGGATCGTCTTCGACTTGAGTATCCCGCCTTCTTTCCGGAGGAACCCAAATCTCGGGACGAGATTCTTTTGAGTGGGGGTGAGTTGTCACATCCTAGTTAGCCATGCATTAGAGTGTTGCATCATGTTTACTCTTTCATCAGAAACCTGAAATGGGGATGACAGAACCCCTAGTCCCCTCTGAAACCAATTAGGGTTTACTAAAAACTTTTTCAATGAACCTGAAATGCCCTTCTAAAATGCCCATCATTTTTGTCTTGGTTCAGAACCTCTGCCAAAAGTGGTGCACATTTTCCTAGGCCAGCTTAGGGTTTTTGAATTAAATCATAAATATTTGAATTTGGGCATTTAAAATTATATAAAATATTTAAATGCTCAAATATCTCCAAACTAAAATGTTTCATGTTGGAAATAATCCAACTATGGACCAGGAGTAGTTTGGTGATTTTAGGAGTAGCCTAAGTATTTTATTTAATTCAACAAAGTTGCAGAAGTATTAAAAAAACAGAAAACAGAAAGAAATGGAAAAAACTTACCTGGCGCCTGCTCCCGGCCCACCTGCCGGCCCAGCCCAGCGCCGCTCCAGCGAGCTGCTTGCCGGCCAGGCAGGCAGGCAGGTGCCCGACGGCGACCGCAGCGCGCGCCATGCACCTGCTCGCCACCTCGCCGCTCCCCGCGCCCGGTGACGTCGTGGACCGGCCTCCCTCGCTCCCCCGAACCCCCCAGACACCCCCTCTCCTCTCCAGCTCCTCCCCCTCGCGCTCCCCCGCCATGACCGACGCCACCATCGCCGTGCCTTCGTCGTAGCCGTGCTCCCCGCCGCCCGTGCGTCCTCTCATCGTGTCCAGGAGCTCCGCCGCTGTCCACTCCATCGAGCAAGCCGAGCCCCGAGCGCTCGCAACGCCCGAGTCCACCGCAACGACCTCGCCCGAACCGCCGTCGCCGGAGATCCCCTTCAACGCCGTCGTCGCTCCGGTCCATCTCCGGCCGCACCAAGGGCTTCGTCGCACTCACTGTGAGCTTAGCCATCTTTCCCCCCTTCCTTTGCTTGCTCCCGAGCCGTGTAGCGACCTCCCGGAGCTCAACCGCACCCACCGCCGTGGAGCTCGTCGCCGACGTGCTCCCGGTCACCCTCCGACCACTCCACGGTGTCCATCATACTCACCGTGTCACGTAGCACCTAGCTAGCTACTCCCCGCGCCTCACTGACCCCTCTAGCGTCAAGTTCGTCTTCGGCCGAACCCCGGTGGCCGCCAAAGTCGTCGCCGGCGCCAACTCCGGCCACCCCGACCCCAACGGACTCCACCAAGAGCTGCGGCTCGTCCTCAGCTCCACTCCGGTGGTCTCCGCGACCCATTTGGTGGCCGAAACAGCCAAAACCACTTCCGCCGCCGCGTCGGGCCCGCCGGCGGCTAAACGCCGGTGCAGCCGACCCGGGTTTGACCACGGGTGGGCCCTGGTTGACTCCCCTGAGTCAATGACAGGTGGGGCCCAGCCCTGTTAATTAAACAGGTTTAGTTTTATTTAAACTTTAATTAAATTAATCACCCTGACACGCGGGACCCACTGTCAGGTTTGACCTGGACATGTTCCGTTGACCTGCTGACGTCACACTGACGTCAGGCTGACGCAATAATTGATTTTCTGGAATTAATCTAATATAGGAAATTCCAGAATATAGTTTAAACTTTAAAAATTCATAACTTTTATTCTGTAACTCCAAATCAGACAAATTATATATGAAAAATGATCAGAAAAATCCAATCTATCCATCTGTACTATTTTCATGCATGATTAAACAAGTTAACTTGATGTTTAATGCAGAACAAGGAAAACACTTTAAAGGGCCATGTTTGAGTTTGAAATTTGAATCTTTGATTCAAATTGGTTCAAACCCTTCTGGTCTTAGCTGCATTAGCCCAACACACTCATATTGCTATGTTTCATGCATACATCATATTGTTGCACATTGTTTGGTGATGGTTGTGTATCGGTGTTCTTTGCGGCAGGATCTGCCTCCGAGGAGTATCGTGATTACCCTAACGAAGAACCGTATCAGTGCATCGAACCATCAGGCAAGCAACCAACCATTTGATCATATCGATACAATCCCATGTTCTCGCTCCTTCTCTCTTTTACTGCACTAAGACAACGCGTTTCAAACTGCTGTGTGCTACGGTAGTTGAACCCACTTCCTCTGCATGACCTGTCATTGCCACAGTAACTAGATGAAACCCACTAGCATGTGTAGGAGTTGATTGAGCCATATGTATGTGTTGTTCCTACCTTGCTATGCCTGCTATGCTTAGAGTCGTGTCAGGTCTGGTTCATCTGGGTGATGGGCTAGAGTGAAATGATTATGTCGGTAATGAGAGTGGTGTGGTGAACACGATTTGGTAAAGGTATCGATGAGAGGCCATGTAGGAGTACATGGTGGGTTGTTTCATTGAGGCCGACCTTAAGCACTGAGATCTGTATGTGTGATTTAAGATACAGCTACTACCATGCATTGGGCCCTGAAATATGACCCCGCTCGACTTCTTATTCACCCTAGCTCTCTGTCCAGGAGTTGCAAGTAGTTTCTGGTGTTTGTAGCCTACTGGAGGCTGTGGACAGCGCTGACCGTAGGGGTGGGCTGTGATGCGGTAGGTACGTGGCCGGGTGTACCGAATACCCGTTAGGTATCTCGGGAACCCTGTTCACATCGTTCGGGGCCGTATGGGAAACCTCGGCCGGACTCCCTGCGGATGGAACCTGGATAGGCGATAAACCTGGACTAGAGGCTTAAGTGTTTAGGTAGGTCGTGGTCTACACCCACGTCGGCTTTCGCTTGAAGTCTGCCGAGCACATGTCGTGTGCAGACGCTAAGTGGTGGAAACATGTATGAAGAAGTACACCCCTGCAGGGTTATCATGATCTATTCGAATAGCCGCGTCCGCGGTAAAGGACTACTTGGTTGCCTATACAGTTCATAGACAAGTAAATGGAAACTACTAAAAGCCTCAAGATAAGTGTGAGTGCCGAGGATGGCTCTTCCGTGGGAAGACGGAGGTGGATCCTCGGTAGTGTATTGAAGTGGAGAATAGTGGACTTGTGTGCGCAAAACCATTTCAAGTTGGAGTCTCGTAGGTTAGCCTAGCCAAGAGTCAAAGCTGGCTTGCTGCAATAACTCCACCAACCCTTCTTGATAATATGCATGTATGTAGGATCTGATGTAAGTCTTGCTGAGTACCTTTGTACTCATGTTGCTATAATTTACATTTTTACAGAAGACGCTGCAACCCCTTCTGATGGGTTCTACGTAGACGTTGACATCAATGAGTAGGCTAAGGCCCAGGTGGTGATCCTGAGCTTGTGAAGGACCACGTAGTATAGCTAGGCTTTCCAAGCCTCTTTTATTTTACTAGTTGTCTGTACTCAGACAAGTTACTTCCGCTGCTGGTTTGTATGACTGTATGACTTGAATGCTGGGTCGTGTGACCCATACCTTTGTGTATGTTATGTATGGCTCTCTGAGCCTTAAATAAAGTACTTGTGTCATAGAGTCATGTTGTGATGCCTTGTTGTATTTGCACATATCGAGCATATTGTGTGTATGTTTGAAATGCTTGGTATGTGTGGGATCTGACTATCTAGTTGTTTATCCTTAGTAGCCTCTCTTACCGGGAAATGTCTCCTAGTGTTACCACTGAGCCATGGTAGCTTGCTACTGCTCGGGAACACTTAGGCTGGCCGGCATGTGTCCTTCTTCGTTCCTGTGTCTGTCCCTTCGGGGAAATGTCACGCATTGAGTACCGGAGTCCTGTTAGCCCGCTACAGCCCGGTTTACCGGAGTCCTGCTAGCCCAGTGCTACAGCCCGGACCCACTTGCTGATGACCGACACGTTCGTTGCTGGGTCATGGATGCCTGTCCCTGTAAGTCTGTGCCACTTTGGGTTTACGACTAGTCATGTCAGCCCGGGATCTTTATCATATGGATGCTAGCGACACTATCATATACGTGAGCCAAAAGGCGCAAACGGTCCCGGGCAAAGGTAAGGCGACACCCGTGGGGATACCGTGCGTGAGGCCGCAAAGTGATATGAGGTGTTACAAGCTAGATCGATGTGACATCGAGTCGGGGTCCCGACAGTCTGTCAACCAAGCGCACTGCGTGCGTTAGCGCGAGGCCAAGCAGGGGGTGGGGACGGGGGGGCGTGACCCCCCTCCCCATCCCCCTGCGAGGCCGAGCCTGGAACGAGCCGGAGCAGGCAGCGACGCGGCTTGCCGCGGCGCCGCATGCATAGGCGAGTCCGTCACACCCCGTCGCCCCCTGTCTATCTTAGGGGTGTGGCTCCGGGTTTGCATGCGTCCCATTTGATGGAAAAACTGAATGTCGGCACTGCGCTTGTGAACCAAGCGCACTACATGCGTTACTATCACATCCCTAGCCTCGTATGACCTAGACTAGCTAGTCATTTGTGCATCATGTTTAAATTTCATTTAAATTTGAAATGAGGATTGGTGGAACCCTCAGATTCATTTTTGGAAATGACCCAAATAAAAATTTCTCCAAATGGGTCCAAGAAAATGCTCATGTTGCCCTCTGAAAATATTGGACAGAGATAAAAAAATCAAACCAATATTTTCAGGACCTCATAAGTATTTTATTTTGGACATTTGGAATTAATACAATAATTATTTGCTTGGATATATAAATGTTATATATGTTTTATATGTCCAAAATTGTGCCATTTGTTGAGGAGCTCTGGAATAATACCATTAGCCCCTACAAAAATTGGCATAATAAAATAAAATGGTTTAGTATTTTTATTAAACCAAACAAATGTCAGAAAATTAGAAAAGAAAACAGAAAAGGGGAGAGAGACTTACCTGGGCCACTTACCCGATCGGCCCAGTAGCTCGGCCCAGCTGACTGGCCGACGCCAGTCGTCCCCCTCCTCGCGCCAGAGGGACAGGGCGCGTGGTCGCCGCACACCGCGCGCATGCGCGCCACGGCAGCTGCCTGC
>NW_021259198.1:906-2027 GCF_002162155.2 Triticum dicoccoides | reverse complement strand
AGTTATTAAACCCCAAGGTGCGCTGATGTGTCGGTCATCAACAATCGCAATTTTGGCCGATTCTGGCCCGTTTCAGGGACTATTACTCACTGTTTTGGGGTCCCCGAGTGATTTCCATGATTAACGAACGCTGGGGTGCGTTTACGTGTCGGTCATCAAGACTCACAATTTTGGCCGATTCTGGCCCGTTTCATGGACTATTACTCACTATTTTGGGGTCCCAGAGTGATGTCCATGATTAACGAACCCTGGGATGTGTTTACATGTCGGTCATAAACACTCACAGTTTTGGCCGATTCTGGCCCGTTTCGTGGACTATTACTCACCGTTTTGGGGTCCCGAAGCGATTTCCATAGTTGTTAAACCCAAGGTGCATTGATGTGTTGGTCATTAACACTCACAGTTTTGGCCGATTATGGCCCGGTTCATGGATTATTACTCACTATTTTGGGGCCCCGGAGTGATTTCGACGATTAACGAACCCTGGGGTACATTTACGTGTCGGTCATCAACACTCACAGTCTTGGCCGATTCTGGCCATTTCATGGACTATTACTCACTGTTCTGGGTCCCGAAGTGATTTCCACGATTAACGAACCGTGGGGTGCGTTTACGTGTCGGTCATCAAAAATCGCAATTTTGGCCGATTCTGGTCCGTTTCAGGGACTATTACTCATTGTTTTGGGGTCCTAGAGTGATTTCCACAATTAACGAACCCTGGGATGTGATTACGTGTCGGTCATAAACACTCGTAGTTTTGGCCAATTCTGGCCCATTTCGTGGACTATTACTCAACGTTTTGGGGTCCCGAAGCGATTTCCATAGTTATTAAACCCCAAGGTGCGCTGATGTGTCGGTCATCAACAATCGCAATTTTGGCCGATTCTGGCCCGTTTCAGGGACTATTACTTACTGTTTTGGGGTCCCCGAGTGATTTCCACGATTAACGAACGTTGGGGTGCGTTTACGTGTCGGTCATCAAGACTCACAATTTTTGCCGATTCTGGCCCGTTTCATGGACTATTAGTCACAGTTTTGGGGTCCCAGAGTGCTTTCCACGATTAACGAACCCTGGGATGTGTTTACGTGTCGGTCACAAACGCTCGTAGTTTTGGCCGATT
>NW_021259198.1:0-896 GCF_002162155.2 Triticum dicoccoides | reverse complement strand
TGTCGGCATCAAGACTCACAATTTTTGCCGATTCTGGCCCGTTTCATGGACTATTAGTCACAGTTTTGGGGTCCCAGAGTGCTTTCCACGATTAACGAACCCTGGGATGTGTTTACGTGTCGGTCACAAACGCTCGTAGTTTTGGCCGATTTTGGCCCGTTTTGTGGTCCCGAAGCGATTTCCATAGTTGTTAAACGCCAAGGTGCGTTGATGTGTCGGTCATCAACAATCACAATTTTGGCCGATTCTGGCCTGTTTCAGGGACTATTACTCAATTTTTTGGGGTCCCGGAGTGATTTCCACGATTAACAAACCCTGGGGTGTGTTTGCGTGTCGGTCATTAACCCTGGCAATTTTAGCCGATTTTGGCCCATTTCATGGACTATTACTCACTGTATTGGGGTCCCAGAGTGATGTCCATGATTAACGAACCCTGGGATGTGTTTAAATGTCGGTCATAAACACTCACAGTTTTGGCCGATTCTGGCCCGTTTCATGGAATATTACTCACCGTTTTGGGGTCCCGAAGCGATTTCCATAGTTGTTAAACCCAAGGTGCAATGATGTGTTGGTCATTAAAACTCACAGTTTTGGCCGATTATGGCCCGTTTCATGGATTATTACTCACTGTTTTGGGGTCCCGGAGTGATTTCGACGATTGACGAACCCTGGGGTACGTTTACGTGTCGGTCATCAACACTCACAGTTTTGGCCGATTCTGGCCGTTTCATGGACTATTACTCACTGTTCTGGGTCCCGAAGTGATTTCCACGATTAACGAACCCTGGGGTGCGTTTACGTGTCGGTCATCGAAAATCGCAATTTTGGCCGATTCTGGTCCGTTTCAGGGACTATTACTCATTGTTTTGGGGTCCTAGAGTGATTTCCACAATTAA
>NW_021259197.1:0-2369 GCF_002162155.2 Triticum dicoccoides | reverse complement strand
AACACCTTCATTCTTCCGGTGCCTTCCTTGCTTGCGTACAATTTCCTCGAATTGCTTACTCCCGGCAAGGCTTTTGTAAACACCTTTCTCTATAATTCCCTTCAATAAGCTATTTTCTTGCTCAAGTGTAACTTGGCTAAGAGAATTATTAGTGGAATCAAGAGAACTACTAGAAGCAACAATATTGGATTTGACATTATTATTGTTACTACTAGAGGAAGTATCTTTCTTGTACTTGTTACTAGACTTGACTTGAGGCATGTAAGTAGATAAGAGTAAACGCTTGACAATGTAAGAAGAACTTTTCTTGTGAAGATCATCATTGATTGCTTTTAGGAACTCATGCTCTTGCTCAAGATTGAGCTTTTCAAAGCGGAACTTCTCATGAGCCCTTAAAAGTTCTCGATGATCTTCGTAGATAGTTTCATGAGCTAACTTAAGAGAGTTTAATTCTTTAGTCAGAAGCTCAATCTTCTCCTTATCATTGTCATTCGTTTTAGCATGATTAGCATGATTAATTGACATTTCATCATAGTATTCATCACTAGAGTTGTCAACAAGTAAATCATCATCCACAAGCAAGTCATCTTCATCACTATTGAAATCAACATACTCGGGATGTGTTACCTTTGGACCTTTGGCCATGAATCATCTTCCAACACCTTCATTTGGTGAGTCAAATATGTCGTAGGAGTTGGTTGACACAAGTGCTAGACCGGCAACACCTTAATCTTGAGTATATTCGGAGTCGGAGTGATAGCTTCTCTCGGAGTGATTGTCAGAGTCGGAGCCGGAAACCCATTCACCAACATGAGCTTGATGTCTTCGTTTTGTGTAGCTCCTTGATGACTTGTCCTTCCTTTCCGAATCCTTGCTTCTCCGTGAGGTTCTTCGTTCATAACGATCATCTCTCCTCCTCCTCTCTCTTGGTGGTGATTCTTCTATTTTGCTCCTTCTTCTTGGATAATCTTCTCTTCTTTTGTAGGGTGCCATACACTCATTGGAGTAGTGTCCGGGTCTCCCACAATTGTAGCAATTGTGCTCACGGCTAGAAGATCTCTTGTCATTGTAAGACCTTGACTTGGAGCTTCTTTCTTTGCCTCTACTCTTGTAGAATTTGTTGAAGTTCTTCACCATTAAGCTCAATTCTTCATTGAAGGTTGGTTTCTCACTTGATTATGTGGGGGCTTCACTTGAGGCTTTGTAAGCACCACTTGACTTGTTGTGAAGTTCCTCCTTATCCTTGAGTGACATCTCATGAGCAACAATCCTTCCAATGACTTCCGTTGGCTTGAGATCTTTGTAGTTTGGCATCATTTGGATCAATGTGCACACGGTATCATACTTTCCATCGAATGCTCTTAGGATTTTCTTGATGATGAATTTGTCGGTCATCTCTTCACTCCCTAAGCCGGCAATCTCATTGGTGATAAGAGCAAGCCTAGAGTACATTTCAGTGACACATTCACCATCCTTCATTTTGAACTTGTCAAGCTGACTTTGGAGCACATCCAACTTGGATTCCTTGACGGACTCGGTACCTTCATGCATATCAATCAAAGTATCCCAAATTTCCTTTGCATTCTCAAGACGGCTGATTTTGTTGAATTCTTTGGGGCACAATCCGTTGAAGATGATGTCACATGCTTGAGCGTTGTATTGCAGCATCTTCAATTCTTCCGCATTAGCTTCACGGTTTGGTTCTCTCCCATCAAAAAATTCACCTTGCAAGCCAATACAAATAATTGCCCAAACGACGGGGTTATGTCCAAGAATATGCATTTTCATCTTATGCTTCCAACTAGAAAAATTAGTACCATCAAAGTAAGGACCTCTACGGTGATAATTTCCCTCGCTAGACGCCATACTCTTCTAGGTTGTGAAACCAAGGCTATGACCACCAAAAGCTATGGAAATCAAAGCAAATGGAGACCAAAGCTCTGATACCACTTGTAGGACCTTGAAGTATGTCTAGAGGGGGGGTGATTAGACTACTTGACCAATAAAAACTTAACCTTTTCCCAATTTTAGAGTTTGGCAGATTTTAGCTACTTTAGGACAAGTCAAGCAATCATCACACAATTCAAGCAAGCATGTAAAGAGTATATAGGCAGCGGAAATTAAAGCATGCAACTTGCAAGAAAGTAAAGGGAAGGGTTCGGAGGATTCAAACGCAATTGGAGACATGGATGTTTTTGGCGTGGTTCCGATAGGTGGTGCTATCGTACATCCACGTTGATGGAGACTTCAACCCACGAAGGGTAACGGCTGCGAGAGTCCACGAAGGGCTCCACCCACGAAGGGTTCACGAAGAAGCAACCTTGTCTATCCCACCATGGTCGTCGCCCACGAAGGACTTGCCTCACTAG
>NW_021259196.1:1286-1833 GCF_002162155.2 Triticum dicoccoides | reverse complement strand
GAGGTTTCACTCCTCTATTTGTTGGCATACCTCCCCTGCCTCTTCTGACTATATTATTGGTTCGTGTTTGGTTCTTCTCTTTGTGAGTTTTGGAGCTTATGTTCATGTTGGTGACAAGCTTGAGTTCATCGAAAACGGAGTTCACTCGCATCTTCTATGATGTTTTCGATGTTGGAGGTTATGTCGGTTCTTCTCAGTTGGAGGTTTCACTCCTCTATTTGTTGGCATACCTCCCCTGCCTCTTCTTACTATATTATCGGTTCTTGTTTGGTTCTTGTCTTTGTGAGTTTTGGAGCTTATGGTCATCTTGGTGACAAGCTTGAGTTCATCGAAAACGGAGTTCACTCGCATCTTCTATGATGTTTTCGATGTTGGAGGTTATGCCGGTTCTTCTTAGTTGGAGGTTTCACTCCTCTATTTGTTGGCATACCTCCCCTGCCTCTTCTTACTATATTATTGGTTCTTCTTTGGTTCTTCTCTTTGTGAGTTTTGGAGCTGATGGTCATCTTGGTGACAAGCTCGAGTTCATCGAAAACGGAGTTCACTC
>NW_021259196.1:0-1276 GCF_002162155.2 Triticum dicoccoides | reverse complement strand
TTTCGATGTTGGAGGTTATGCCGGTTCTTCTCAGTTGGAAGTTTCACTCCACTATTTGTTTGCATACCTCCCCTGCCTCTTCTTACTATATTATTGGTTCTTGTTTGGTTCTTCTCTTTGTGAGTTTTGGAGCTTATGGTCATCTTGGTGACAAGCTCGAGTTCAACGAAAACGGAGTTCACTCGCATCTTCTATGATGTTTTCGATGTTGGAGGTTATGCCTGTTCTTCTCAGTTGGAGGTTTCACTCCTCTATTTGTTGCCATACCTCCCCTGCCACTTCTTACTATATTATTGGTTCTTGTTTGGTTCTTCTCTTTGTGAGTTTTGGAGCTTATGGCCATCTTGGTGGCAAGCTCGAGTTCATCGAAAACGGAGTTCACTCGCATCTTCGATGATGTTTTCGGTGTTGGAGGTTATGCCGGTTCTTCTAAGTTGGAGGTTTCACTCCTCTATTTGTTGGCATACCTCCCTGCCTCTTCTTACTATATTATTGGTTCTTCTTTGGTTCTTCTCTTTGTGAGTTTTGGAGCTGATGGTCATCTTGGTGACAAGCTCGAGTTCATCGAAAACGGAGTTCACTCGCATCTTCTATGATGTTTTCGATGTTGGAGGTTATGCCGGTTCTTCTCAGTTGGAGGTTTCACTCCTCTATTTGTTGGCATACCTCCCCTGCCTCTTCTTACTATATTATTGGTTCTTGTTTGGTTCTTCTCTTTGTGAGTTTTGGAGCTTATGGTCATCTAGGGGACAAGCTTGAGTTCATCGAAAACGGAGTTCACTCGCATCTTCTATGATGTTTTTTATGTTGGAGGTTATGCCCGTTCTTCTCAGTTGGAGGTTTCACTCCTCTATTTGTTGGCATACCTCCCCTGCCTCTTCCTACTGAATTATTGGTTCTTGTTTGGTTCTTCTCTTTGTGAGTTTTGCAGCTTATGGTCATCTTGGTGACAAGCTCGAGTTCATTAAAAACGGAGTTCACTCGCATATTCTATGATGTTTTCGATGTTGGAGGTTATGCCGGTTCTTCTCAGTTGGAGGTTTCACTCCTCTATCTGTTGGAATACCTCCCCTGCCTCTTCTTACTATATTATCGGTCCTTGTTTGGTTCTTCTCTTTGTGAGTTTTTGAGCTTATGGTCATCTTGGTGACAAGCTCGAGTTCATCGAAAACGGAGTTCACTCGCATCTTCTATGATGTTTTCGATGTTGGAGGTTATGCCGGTTCTTCTCAGTTGGAGGTTTCACTCCTCTATTTGTTGACATGCCTCCCCTGCC
>NW_021259195.1:0-2191 GCF_002162155.2 Triticum dicoccoides | reverse complement strand
AATTACTCAACTAGCACGACTTTGATATTATCACCTCCATATCTCAAAACAATTATCAAGCATCAAACTTATCTTAGTATTCAATTCACTCAAAAGAAAGTTTCACATATCTTGAACACCAAGTATATTAATATTAAGAAAATTACCATGCTAATAACGACTCTCAAAATAATCTAAGTGAAGCATGAGAGATCAATAGTTTATTTAAAACAAATCCACCACCGTGCTCTAAAAGATCTAAGTGAAGCACTAGAGTAAAAATTATCACGCTCAAAAGATATAAGGGAAGCACTATGAGCAAAACTATTAAGCTCAAAAGATATAAGTGAAGCACATAGAGTATTCTAGCAAATTCCAATTCATGTATGGCTCTCTCAACAGGTGTGTATAGCAAGGATGATTGTGGTAAACTAACAAGCAAAGACGCAAATAATACAAGATGCTCCAAGCAAAACACATATCATGTGGTGAATAAAAATATAGCTCCAAGTAAATTACCGATGGAAGTGGACGAAAGAGGCGATGCCTTCTGGGGCATCCCCAAGCTTTGACTTTTCGGTGTCCTTGGATTATCTTGGGGGTTCCATGGGCATCCCGAAGCTTAGGCTCTTGCCACTCCTTGTTCCATAATCCATCAAAAGAATTCACCCCAAACTTGAAAACTTCACAACACAAAACTCAATAGAAATCTCGTGAGCTCTGTTAGAGAAAGAAAACAAAAGACTACTTCAAGGTACTTAAATGAACTCATTCTTTATTTATATTGGTGTTAAACCTACTGTATTCCAACTTCTCTATGTATTATAAACTATTTTACTAGCCATAGATTCATCAAAATAAGCAAACAACACACGCAAAACAGAATCTGTCAAAAACAGAATAGTCTGTAGCAATCTGTAACTAACGCAAACTTCTGGAACTCTAAAAATTCTACCAAAATAGGAAGTCTTGGACAAGTTTTCTATTGAACATCAGCAAAAAGAATCAACGCAAAAGCACGTTCCTGTGATTTAACAAAATTATATTCATGCACGCAGAGTTTGTGCTTTTCAGCAGAATCAAATCAACTATCATCGTAGGTTATCCTATAGGTTCTACTTGGCACAAACACTAATTAAAAGATAAAACCACATCTAAATAGAGGCTAGATGGACTATTTATTCCTAAATAGAATCAAAAACAAAAAACAAAAAATAAAATTGGGTGGCCTCCCAACAAGCGCTATCGTTTAACGCCCCTAGCTAGGCATTGATATTTCAATGATGCTCATAAGAAAGACAAGAATTGAAGTATAAAGAGAGCATCATAAAACATGTGAAAAACACATCTAAGTCTAACATACTTCCTATGCATAGGCATCTTATAGGCAAACAAATTATCAAGGCAAGCAAAAACTAGCATATGCAAGGAGGCGGAAAGAAACAATAGCAATCTCAACATAACGAGAGGTAATTTATTATCATGAAAATTTCTACGACCATATTTTCCTCTCTCATAATAATTACATGTGGGATCATAAGCAAATTCAACAAAATAGCTATCACATAAAATATTTTCAACACGGTCCACATGCAGGCAAAGTTGACACTCTTCCGAAATAGTGGGATTAACATTAACTAAAGTCATGACCTCTCAAAACCCACTTTTATCAAAAATTTCATAAGATTGAATATTCTCCAAATATGTGGGATCTAGAGTTGACACTCTTCCAAACCCACTCTCAATATTATTGCAAACAATATTATCAATCTCATATTCATCATGGGGATTAAATAAATTTTCAAGATCATAAGAAGAATCACCCCAATCATGATCATTGCAACAAGTAGTAGACATAGCAAAACTAGCATCCCCAAGCTTAGGGTTTTGCATATTATTATCACAATTGACATCAAGAGAATTTATAGTAAAATCATTTAAATCATGCTTTTCATTGAGGGAGCTATCAAGCATGGGTGCAATAGCAACGATCTCATTTTTAACATAAGGAACTATAGCAAATTCGTCTTCATAAATATTGGCTTCATGGCCACAAGAATAGCAAGCATCATGTTCATCAAGGGATATTTCAATCAAATCATCGGAATCATAATTATCTATAGATTCATGCATATCATTATTTTCTTCCAAAGCAACGGTCATTCTTTCAATAAATTCTTGGACATAGACATTATGAGCAAGGTTTTCATTG
>NW_021259194.1:0-2191 GCF_002162155.2 Triticum dicoccoides | reverse complement strand
AATTACTCAACTAGCACGACTTTGATATTATCACCTCCATATCTCAAAACAATTATCAAGCATCAAACTTATCTTAGTATTCAATTCACTCAAAAGAAAGTTTCACATATCTTGAACACCAAGTATATTAATATTAAGAAAATTACCATGCTAATAACGACTCTCAAAATAATCTAAGTGAAGCATGAGAGATCAATAGTTTATTTAAAACAAATCCACCACCGTGCTCTAAAAGATCTAAGTGAAGCACTAGAGTAAAAATTATCACGCTCAAAAGATATAAGGGAAGCACTATGAGCAAAACTATTAAGCTCAAAAGATATAAGTGAAGCACATAGAGTATTCTAGCAAATTCCAATTCATGTATGGCTCTCTCAACAGGTGTGTACAGCAAGGATGATTGTGGTAAACTAACAAGCAAAGACGCAAATAATACAAGATGCTCCAAGCAAAACACATATCATGTGGTGAATAAAAATATAGCTCCAAGTAAATTACCGATGGAAGTGGACGAAAGAGGCGATGCCTTCTGGGGCATCCCCAAGCTTTGACTTTTCGGTGTCCTTGGATTATCTTGGGGGTTCCATGGGCATCCCGAAGCTTAGGCTCTTGCCACTCCTTGTTCCATAATCCATCAAAAGAATTCACCCCAAACTTGAAAACTTCACAACACAAAACTCAATAGAAATCTCGTGAGCTCTGTTAGAGAAAGAAAACAAAAGACTACTTCAAGGTACTGTAATGAACTCATTCTTTATTTATATTGGTGTTAAACCTACTGTATTCCAACTTCTCTATGTATTATAAACTATTTTACTAGCCATAGATTCATCAAAATAAGCAAACAACACACGCAAAACAGAATCTGTCAAAAACAGAATAGTCTGTAGCAATCTGTAACTAACGCAAACTTCTGGAACTCTAAAAATTCTACCAAAATAGGAAGTCTTGGACAAGTTTTCTATTGAACATCAGCAAAAAGAATCAACGCAAAAGCACGTTCCTGTGATTTAACAAAATTATATTCATGCACGCAGAGTTTGTGCTTTTCAGCAGAATCAAATCAACTATCATCGTAGGTTATCCTATAGGTTCTACTTGGCACAAACACTAATTAAAAGATAAAACCACATCTAAATAGAGGCTAGATGGACTATTTATTCCTAAATAGAATCAAAAACAAAAAACAAAAAATAAAATTGGGTGGCCTCCCAACAAGCGCTATCGTTTAACGCCCCTAGCTAGGCATTGATATTTCAATGATGCTCATAAGAAAGACAAGAATTGAAGTATAAAGAGAGCATCATAAAACATGTGAAAAACACATCTAAGTCTAACATACTTCCTATGCATAGGCATCTTATAGGCAAACAAATTATCAAGGCAAGCAAAAACTAGCATATGCAAGGAGGCGGAAAGAAACAATAGCAATCTCAACATAACGAGAGGTAATTTATTATCATGAAAATTTCTACGACCATATTTTCCTCTCTCATAATAATTACATGTGGGATCATAAGCAAATTCAACAAAATAGCTATCACATAAAATATTTTCAACACGGTCCACATGCAGGCAAAGTTGACACTCTTCCGAAATAGTGGGATTAACATTAACTAAAGTCATGACCTCTCAAAACCCACTTTTATCAAAAATTTCATAAGATTGAATATTCTCCAAATATGTGGGATCTAGAGTTGACACTCTTCCAAACCCACTCTCAATATTATTGCAAACAATATTATCAATCTCATATTCATCATGGGGATTAAATAAATTTTCAAGATCATAAGAAGAATCACCCCAATCATGATCATTGCAACAAGTAGTAGACATAGCAAAACTAGCATCCCCAAGCTTAGGGTTTTGCATATTATTATCACAATTGACATCAAGAGAATTTATAGTAAAATCATTTAAATCATGCTTTTCATTGAGGGAGCTATCAAGCATGGGTGCAATAGCAACGATCTCATTTTTAACATAAGGAACTATAGCAAATTCGTCTTCATAAATATTGGCTTCATGGCCACAAGAATAGCAAGCATCATGTTCATCAAGGGATATTTCAATCAAATCATCGGAATCATAATTATCTATAGATTCATGCATATCATTATTTTCTTCCAAAGCAACGGTCATTCTTTCAATAAATTCTTGGACATAGACATTATGAGCAAGGTTTTCATTG